>NC_057794.1:512571398-512871398 GCF_018294505.1 Triticum aestivum
TAGATAGTTCTCGAGCCTGACGAGCAGAGCATCACAGTGGGAGCTTGCACACTGTTGTCAACTGATAAACAGGGTTGCTGAGACTGACCTGCCACACTTTAACCTCCACGCCTTCGACAGATGAAGCACCTTTCTTGATCTCATCAGCTAGCTTAGCAACATGACCATACATGGAGTAGTACCTGTCAAAAATTGGTGATGATTTTACATCTTACTTTTTATTGACGTGCAAGAAGCAAGACACAATGATATATCTTGTCCCATAAACATCAACCGCTACTGCTTTTTGTTTACGCGTGTTTCAGATAACTTAAGGAAACACGCTAGGCTGACAAAAGGAATAAAGGAGATCATGAACCAACTAGTGTGTTACGCACGGCACTAATGTTCATCAATTAACGAACTATGTAAGACACCTGTGTCGAGAACTTCGCACCAGTATATTATATAACTACTTCACCTAAACTTATGGCTGTAAGTTCTATATCTGGTGATTGGTGAAAAGAGTTTGCCCCCACAGCCACTAAGAAAACAAAGTAATCATGTACAGGCAAAACAATAAGTTTGAAAATGATGTCAAAATGTCACGAAGGGTTTGGGGCAAACTGTCAATCAAAGGTCTAATTAGAATAACCCAGGTGTTTCCCATCTTTTATCTAAAGGCTTCTAGAGGCTTACTTTTTGGTAGTTGGGCAATCCCATTCAGCAAGCAAAATTTTAAAGCATGGCCCAATTATAGACAGTGATAGGGTGATACAGGTTAGTTATGTGCTTATGGTTTCTGATAGATGTGACTTGAAAGAAAGACGAGTAATGCGAATTGATAGAGAAACGCTGCTTGCCAATAGCAGGATGCATCCATTGCATCGAGTACTGAACACTCAAAGATGCTTGAAGACACTACTAGGTTGAATCTGACCAGGAGTGACATTCTTCAAATGCTGATGTGAGTTCTCACACTTTACGGATTACTTGTATTGCATTCCAATATTCAGAAGGCCAGTGGACTTGCTCATACTTTTTCGATAATAATTATGCACTGGTTACTTTTGTGCTTCAGATAAGCTTTTATTGAGACAGGCATAATTGTGGAAAAGCTAAAAGTCCATGTTGGTGGTGTTGACACTAGGAAACAATAAGATTGAACACTGCTACAAGCAAAGATCCATCACAGGAGACAGTGGGGTTGTAGTGGAAAATCCACATCAAAAGAAAATGGCCTTTTAATTGCTGTGCTGCAACTGACAAATTTGCATATGTAAGCTGAAAGAAGGCCACCAAAATTTTAATCAGCAGACTATTTTTAATAAACAGATTCTTTTAATAAGAAAACACACCATTTAAAAAAGAAGGAAGAAACTCAGAGATTTATTTTAAAACGAGAGAAGGCATAAACGACAAGTTGATTAAACATTTAGGCCAGTTCTCACCTAATACACAAGTTCCACATAGCACAAAACAAATTAGATTTGCATCACACTGATGTATATATGATTTCCGTCCTATTTAAAGCACAATAGATTCCATTCCATCTTTTTTTAAAGGAGCTGTGGTCTGTCATATAATATGATATACATCGCACTGGAAACCTGAGCATCATATGCAGCCATGACCCATGAGTAGCTATCCCTATTAGTTGGTGGGAACAGGGTAAATCGTAAAGACATACTACTAGCATATTCTGCTATGAAATTCATATAGGAAACATAGCCCAAAGCAACAACCAAACTAGGGACAGTCAACAACCTAGGTGATGTTCTTCAGAAAGATGGCAATCAAGGCGTTGTTGACTGCACCCACTGCCACTGGTAACGGAAATTGCTTCGAGAAGTCACCGATGTCTGCCGGTGCGGCGGATACTTCAGAGGTGCGCGTTTCACACGACAGGGAGGAAAAAATTCAGATAAAGGGGGACAGCGCAGGATTACTAGTGCAGGATCAGGTCCCAGTCCATATCCGGCATCGATCCCATCACGGACCACCACCAGACCCACCACCGATTAAATCCACGATTGATGATGCCCCCATACATACAGCTAATAATCGAGCACAGGTTATCTGCGACTCTGAAGCCTGAACCCTCACCCCACCACTCGTTTCAGTTCACTGAACCTGGACTGAACCCTGACGCGAATGATCAAAACTACTACAAGAACCGCTCTAGATGGAGGCGTCGACGGGCGGAGGGCCTCCCGAAGAAGAATTGTGCACTGATGGTCCGTGATTGCCGAATTTAAAAAAAAAATCTAGGCAGAATCATCGACTGTCTGAATTAACAACGTCTAGAAATTCAGTTCCATAGCACGCACGAGTGTGAATGAATTGTAATGGGGGGCAACGAAATTAAAGAGATAGTGCTACTGGCAGGGAGGGAGCGGGTGCTTACACGACGTAGACCTTGACCGCCATGGGAGGCGCGGCGGAGCTCCGCGGATCTGAGATCTGGTGGGGGGAGGAGGAGGAGGAGGACGGCTCCGGTTGTTTAATGGGTTGGAGATGGAATGGAGGGGAGGGGAGGCAGTGGGCAGTGGGAGAGGAGGGGAAGGGAGGCCGGGAGCATTTATAGGCCGGCCGGGACGGGGTTGCCGTGCCGGTTGACCTCCGAGGTGTGGTGTGGTGAGGTCCCAACCAACTACAGCTCCTGCCAAGCGGATCCGGGCACTGCCACTGCCACTTGTGCGTGTGAGTGACCGCTGCAGCGTCACGTGCTGCTCATCCCTGGCCTCTGAATTGTTTTTCCTTTTTATTTTGGACAGCAGGCCTCAAACTTTTTTTCATGTTATTTTTCTGGGAAACCTTATTATATTTGCAGCGAGTAGAAATATTTCTAGTACTCTCTTCACCATCGTATTGTGATCGTCTTTTTTAATTTGGACCGTCTCTGAGAACTTTGCCTCCTCATCCCTCTGAGTGTTCGGCAGGTCCATCCGTGGTCCTAAATTATTCATTTTTCGCCAGCCGGACTCAAATGTTATTTCTATTCTCTGCTCATTCAGCGTATGATGAATTAATGATTGTAGAGTTGGTATTTTTGAAAAAAAGGAAAAATGTAGAGTTGGTAAATCTTCTTGAGTCTAGTCAAATGTCAAATGATCTTCCCCTGAAGAAATTTTTTCCCTGTCAAAACCCCATATCCAATCCAGTATACGAGGTGTCTTTGGCGGGTGTGCGTCCATGGCTGAGATATCATAATTTGTTTGTTTTGTTCGTTCGTTTGCGGTAGAAGATAGGATATGCATGTACGCATCCTTATTATATAAGAGAAACCTGTTTTGTCTTTTAGTTTGTACTAAAAGATAGGATGTGCATGTAAGCATCCATAGTTACACCCCGCAAAAAAAACTCATAGTTACAATATCATGTAATAACAGTGGCGAAGCTAGAAAATAATCCAATCCAGCATACAATGTATCTTTAGTGGAGTCGCAAAAAAAATGTATCTTTGGTGGATGCGTGTCCATGGCTAAGATATCATAATTTGTTTGTTTTTTTTTTGTTTGTTTGTTTGTGGTAGAAGATAGGATATACATGTAAGCATCCTTATTATCTAAGAGAAACCATGGACAAATTGTTTTGTCTTTTAGTTTGTACTAAAAGATAGAATGTGCATGTAAGTATCCATAGTTACACCTCGCAAAAAAGGCATCCATAGTTACGATATCATGCAACAGTGGCGGAGCTAGAAAATAATCCAATCCAGCATACAAGGTATCTTTGATGGATGCGTGTCCATGGCTAAGATATCATAATTTGTTTGTTTGTGGTAGAAGATAGGATATATATGTAAGCATCCTTATTATCTAAGAGAAACCATGGACAGATTGTTTTGTCTTTTAGTTTGTACTAAAAGATAGAATGTGCATGTAAGTATCCATAGTTACACCTCGCAAAAAAAAAACATCCATAGTTACGATATCATGCAACAGTGGCGGAGCTAGAAAATAATCCAATCCAGCATACAGGGTATCTTTGGTGGATGCATGTCCATGGCTAAGATATCATAATTTGTTTGTTTTATTTGTTTGTTTGTGGTAGAAGATAAGATATACATGTAAGATCCTTATTATCTAAGAGAAATCATGGACCGGTTGTTCTGTCCTTTAGTTTGTACTAAAAGATAGGATGTGCATGTAAGCATTCATAGTTACCATATCATGTAGCAGTGGTAGAGCCAAAAAAAACAGATTGAAGGGGTGCCAAGTGATGTTAACACATATTGGGGATGGTTTTAACAACAAGTAATCAGTGATCTAATCTAAAAACCTGCATGTTGGCCTGGAACCCAAGCCCCTGCTAGCCACCCCCTGCCTCCACCATTGGGGCTGGGGGGGGGGGGGACATGAAGGGTTGTGTGTGTGTGGGTAGGGTGAGGAGGAAATGGATTTATTTTCTTCAATATAATCCCTCCTATATTTTTGTTTATTATATTGTTATTGCCATGGTATTATGGTTGTCTCCTTAATTATACTGTTACTCTGAGGATTTTGCTACTTAATTAGCTGATTTTTATACAATTAGGAGAAGTGCTCATAAAGTTAGGTGATAGAAAAAAATGCAAAAGATAATTAAGATATATTGATCACTGCTGCATATATGACACTTTTATTTTGATGAATATTCTGAGAAGTCAGATCAATATCTAGTTTGTCAACAATGTGCTAATTTTTTTGTGGCTATAGTTGAACAACAATCTATATGATAATAAGCTCGACACATCATAGTTCTGTAATTGAAATGTAAGAGTAGGTTGCCTCTGTAATAGAACCTGCAAAAGAGTGCGTCAAGGGTTTGTGTGGTTAACGATTATTTAGGGAACCAATTTTCCTTAAACTCATAACAGACTAAAACTTTGTTTGTTCTCGTATCTAGATTTGGTTCTAGTAAAACCCTAAACCCGAGCTTTCGTTTTGTTATAAATGTTTTTATATTATCCTCAACAACATTGTTACTACTTACAAGGCCCTTAGTTTTCTCTGTGATGCGCACGGGCATAATAGATGAGGGTAGGAAAGTCACACATGGATTTGTAGAAAGCGGTTTAAGACTTTCCGATTCCAAATAAGATTTTTCTGTAATCCTAATCTAACCAAACCATTATAGTAAAATTTATGCTCTGAAAAATCTTCTTAAAAAGAGGTTTGCTAAAAATCGATTGCTAAAGTACAATAGTTTTATCCCTAGTTTCTATCATCGACCTTCATAAGTTAGTCATAAGTAACTGCCTTCGAAGATTGCTACTATGTGGATCTTTTCTTTTGTAGATAATAAAAATAAATGTTTTTGTCCCTCGACTCTCACCCAAGTATAAGTTTGAGAAGAACTCAAATATTAGACATCTATGACCGAAAGTGCCTTTCTGCTCCCGAGCTCATTTGAGCTCGGTGAACAGTAAAATCGAAAAAAAATAAAAAAAATTCAAAAAATTCCAAATTTTTTTTGGGAGAAACATTGACAAAAGTTCTAAATGCTTGCAAAAATTCATCATGAAATCACATTCCTGTAAAGCGTGGCAAAAAAAACAAATTCAGTGCTCCAAAATGCTTTTGAAAGTAGTTTTTTCAGAGTACTGATTTTGTTTTTTTTGCCACGCCTTCTAGAAATGTGATTTCATGGCGAATTTTTGCAAGCATTTAGAACTTTTGTCAATGTTTCTTCCAAAAAAAATTTGGATTTTTTTAAAAAAAATTTGATTTAGTTTTGATTTTACTGTTCACCCGAGCTCATTTGAGCTCGGGTGCAGAAACTCATCTATGACTCCTCAACTCCAACATCAGACATCCTTGGTCCCTCAACTGTCTAAACTATGGATACCTGCTTCAAGCTGTTTTAGAGATGACACGGCGGCATTGCCGCAGACATGCCAACCTTGTTAAAAGTGGAGACAACAGAAAGGGTGCTGGTTGGCTAACGAGATTAGGAATTTTAGTTTTACGCACAGGAAAATACTATTAGACTTGTAATGAAAATAATTCCGTAATATCTTTTTGTACCCGTTGTTCTACGGTAAATTTTAATTCCGTAATATCGAAATATAGAAGTCTTTATTAGCAGAATTAACACTCGGAATTACATATTTGGAGACCACGTTCAAGTCTGGAAACATCATCTCTATTTACGTACGAATGGTGTAGCTCAGAGAGCAACAGCACGCCTTTTTTTCCTTTACGAAAAGGGGAGCTGATAGGACTTTGCGTGGAGACGAGAGGTCCAAGGAGGCAAAGCGCTCTCCATCTCCTTCTAGAACTGAAATTGCGCGAAGACGGAGACGGAGCCCGTGTGGGTGAGGCTGAGGCTGATAATGTAGCCCAATGTACTATGTAACTGAATGATGTAGCTGATGTTGGCGACATGCGCAAGTGATCTGACGAGCCTGCTCCAAGTACAGTACCTTGAGCAGCGATTTTGGCGAGTAGCATGCACCACGTACAGTACGTATCAGGCGCATCAATCGAGCTTCAAATAGATAGATTTGGCTCCTGTCACACCATGGAAGAAGTTTCCGCAGATGTCACCGTCGCCACCAACTCTGTGCTGCCCAACACGGTGGTCGCCGGACCTGACGTGGCCGGCAGCGGCAGGCGTGGTCCGGAGTGAGCCAGGGATTTCAAGGGCCGGCTAACCACCAAGCAATAGCAACTGGCTGATCTATCACCCGTCGGTCCATGAAAAATGTCGTCGGGAATAGATCACTGGCCGGACCATCTCACCTGCATTATGGCCTGCACGGCGTCATTCCGGACAAAATTAAGCACGCATTTTCGTTGGAGGAGCTAGGCAGCAAGCTGTGTGCATCGTGGGCCAGGCGTGCAGGCCGAGTGATCATTCGCCCGATCGGCTTCGTTCGTTCATCGAACGTACGTATCTTTGTTGTGAAGCAGCGTGCAGCTTGATGATGCGCGACGCATGCGAACTCGCCGAGAAGGAAAGAAGGAGGAGAAGGAAGCCGTGGCACCGATGGATTGGCGCTGTGGTTAACTACTCTTTTCTCCTTTGCGCGTTCCTTCCTTGTCGGTCACTCGTCGATCTGATCTGATCTGTCGCCGCTGATGACAGTCGATGTGGTGTTGTGTGCGTGCGTGTCCGAGTCGACGCGCTGCCGTGGGCTTCAAGGCTGCTCTGCCTAAGCTATCTCGCAATGATGCACGTATGCGCGCGCGGCGCGGCGCGTCACCGACGGACCGACCGCGTGCACCCATCATGCTCATGCATCATCATGGGTTTCTCTTTCTCCTGTCCTGCGTGTGCATGGCCGTCTCCGGGACGCGCCATCATCGTACGCGCCGACTCTCCCGACTACGCAAGGAGGTGGGTGAGGTGAGGATTATTACTATTTTTTTCTTTTGCGAGGTAAGGTGAGGATTATTAACTGAGGTGAAGATGTTGTCGTGTGATGGAATGTGCCAGAAGTCCATATATAGTCAAAAAAGAAAAAGACATGAAGAATAAAACAGTGGGGAGATTGTCCGCTGCAGACGGAGTAGTAAATTGTGTGCAGGGGTAGAAAGAAGATACTCCCTCCTATTAGTATTACTTGTCGCTCAAATGAACATATTTGCTAAATACTTCTGTTTGAACGACACGTAATATGGATCGGAAGAAGTAGGAAAAGATTGAAAGAAGTTGGTAGGTTGCAAGGAGAAACATGGACCTGACTCAATAAGGAAGAAGCTTAAAAAAAAGACCCAATAAGGAAGACCAGTAAAAAAACGAAAACAACCAAAAGACATGTGGCACTACTTATGGTTGGATGGTTAGAGAGACTGTGGTATCCCCAGCCCATCAGAATTCAAATCCTGATGCTCGCATTTTATTCCTGAATTTATTTCAGGATTTCCGACGATACACATTCAGTGAGAGCAGACGTTCCCAAACAGGAGGACCACCGCAATGGCGCATCTTGATCTGCAGGGACGGTGCCAAGGCTTGCCGCCATATCTAAAAGTTTCCGTCAATAAACCTACTAGTACTTGTAAAACTTAACTAGAATCATACTGATTCTGTGTGTGTTGGGCCTGAGTAATTGATGACTTGCTAGTGGCCCTGTTGCATTGGTCTTGTGAGTACACCCAACGGACGAATTAAAACAAGAATTCACTTTGCTAAAAAAACACGAATACACTATCTAGGCGGCCAGCTCGTCCGTTTCTTTGGTTCAAAAATCATGCAAAGTGGAAATCCATGTGAAGACCTGATCATGCGCGGAAATGGCATCGGGCAGGACACGGACGCGGCGAGCAGAGAGCGGCGGCCACCGCCGGCCACTGAATTGGCGAGGCAAGGACGCAAGCGCAACTGGTCACAAAATAGTGCAGAAGAAGTGCAAGTAAATATTTAAAGTTAATTTAGAATTTGAAACTGAACTTCGAATTTTTGAAGAAAAAATATTTCGTTGGCTGAATAAGCTCCAATTCTAGGGATTCCCTCATTATTGAAATTAACCAATTAGTTTTTGGATTTTGGTTGTACTTGTTAAACACAAAGTAAATTTCTAGTATTCTAGTGAGCTTGCATCATTGTATTATACATGCATGTTTTCTTCTTCATAAATCTTACCAAACCTAAAAATTATTTCTGCCTCCGACACTGTCGCCATAGCAGGACAGTTTAGTGTAGCGAACAAGCTCAAAATATATTGTACCAAACCGGAGGATACTTTAGTGAAAAATAATTACACTATTTGTGAATTTTTTAAATTTATATTTTTGAACACATTTTTGAAACATGAACATTTTTGATAATTCTGAAGAAATTTTGAAAGAAATAAACAATCTTAGAAATTCCAATCATTTTTTGAAAAGAGAACATTTTTTTGAGAACGCAAAATTTTTTTGTATAAGTCTCTACTACTTAAAAAGAATGTATTTCACTTTTTTCCACCACTCTTTGTCCAACCTTCCCCATATGATAACCAAATATCTTAATTTATTTACCTTCTGTGCCAGTTTCATTTTAATTAGTTATTAAACTTCTCATCAAAATAACAGGAAGAACTTGATAAATATTTATTTATACAATCAAATTAATATGGGCAGGTAAATCACATGCTAATTACTAAAATATGTATATCCCGTTGCAACTCAGGGGCATTATCCTACTCCCACAAAAATAAAATTTATGAAAAAACATGAAAACAAGAACATTTATTTAAATTCCTGTATAACTTATAAATTTGTGAACAAATTTCAAAACACAGACTTTTTTGACATTGTGAACAATTTTTAAATCTTTGAACAGTTTTTAAATGGGAAAATTTTCTAAAATTTCTGAAAAAAGAATATCAGGAACACGAAAAATATTTTTAATACGTCAACACTTTTAAAGGGGGGACTTTTTGGAAGAGAAAACAAGTAAAAACAGTAGGAAAAAGGTAAAAACCGGACAGAAACCTTCCGAACGTACGTGTTCTCAAAATGGGCCCGCCCTAGGAGGACTACCTAGCGCAAGGTGGCGCCTATTTGACGCGGCCGCCCATGTGGGGCCGAGGTCCCCAGTTTTTATTCTTTTTTCCTTTTATGTTTCTTTTCTGTTTGTTTATGTTTTTTAATTTTTAATTTATTTTTAATATCCTTTTTTATTCTTTTTTGTATATCTTAGGTATTTTTTCTAAAATCTTGAACATTTGTTTTGCTCAATGAATTCAAAAAATGTTCATCTAATTCAAAAAATATTTATCATATTCAAAATTTGTTTCATCATTTTCAAAATTTCTTCACCATAATTCAATAAAATGTTCATCCAGGTTTCAGAAAGTTCATCCAATTTTCTAAAAAGTATTCTTGAATTGAGAATTTGTTCATTAAGTTCAAAAAATGAACAATATTAATCTAATTCGAAAAAGGTTCATCTTCTTTAAAAAAATTATCGTATTCAAAATTTCTTTATCATAATTTTTAAAAATATTCATCAAGTTCAGTAAAGGTTCATCCATTTTTGAAAATTTTAATCTGATTTTTTTCAGAAATTGTTCTTCAATTATGAATTTGCTCATAAAATTCAAATTTTGTTCATCTAATAAGAATGTTCATGAATATGCAGATTCACGAACAATTTTTCAAATTCTTGAACATTATTCCAGTTCAGGGATATTTTTGGGCTCCACAAACTTTTTTGAAATTGGCGGTTTTTTGATTCCAGAAAGTTTACTAAATACCGAATTATTTATAAAAGAAAAAATAAAAATAAAAAAGAAATAAGAGGTTATAGGGCTCCCAACTGCCGCTCATGGGCTTGCCCAAGATGGGCGCGTGGGTGCAGCGGGGTGTGCGCGCGCGTCCACTCCCTGCTGCGTGCTGCGCCATATAGGAGCTCCCCATCCATTTGACCACAAGGGCGAACTGTTGTGTGGTAAATGGGTTGGCCAACACGGGAGGAATGCTGGGGAGCAATTAGTTGACAAACGCTTCTTCGGAAGCTTCACAACGATCAGTGCCATTTGACGCATTCTCAGCCATTCGCCACGTGTCGTGCTCCGGACGCTCTCTTCGGATTTTGTTTTTTTATTTTTCCGCATGCGTTTTCGGCTTTTTAAATGATTTTTTTGGATTTTTTTGACGTTTCGGTTTTTCACCGGTCTTCCTTAGCTTTTGGACAAAAAATTGGGAACAATATTTTTCACGAAAAAACGCATTTTTTTCGTGGGAGTCCCGGTTTTGCTTCCGCTAGAGGCACGTTTTTGCTTTCACGAGAGTCACGGCCGTGCCTCTCGGAAACGGGAAAAGACGCGTTTTTTGACGAGAGGCACGGTTTTGCTTCCGCGAGAAGCATGGTTGTGTGCTTTCGCGAGAAGCATGGTCGCGCCTCCTCGAAAATGAAAAAACGCGTTTTCTCTTCGTTTTTTCCTTCCGCAACAGACACGATTGTGATTTTGTGAGAGGCACGGACGTGCCTCTTTCGAAAAGGGAAAAAACATATGCTCCAGATTTGGTTTTTTCGTCTGATTTTTTGTCCGGTTTTTTCGTCTGATTTTTTGTCCGGTTTTTTCGTGAAAAAAAATTCTTCAAAACCTATCAACATGAGATCCAATTTGAAGATCTCAATGCGATGAATCTAACGGTGAAAGCAGTTCAAAATTTGGACGCACGGTTTAAGAGATAAAACATTTTAAATAAATTGATCTATGAAAAAAGGGAAAACTTTCAGGTTGCAACAAGTGAGTACTCCTTAATTAGTGATTTCGGGAATGCTGGCCATTGGGCACTTGATAAATGGGCGGGCCAACTGGGAGGAAGGCAGGCTCGCTATTGCACGTTCTATTTTTTTGTCTAATTACTATACTTTTACTTATATTCTGTCCCCTAAAAAACTTATATTTATGAAAATATTCTCAAAAAAAACTTACATTTTTTAAACGGCAAAAAATATTATATTTATATTTTGAAAATGTTCATGCCTCCATTAAATAATGTTGGTAGCGTTGGAAAAAATGTGCGTGGCATTCAAAAATTGTTCATGCATTTTAAAAATATGTTTGTGACATTTTTGGTGTAAAATGGTAACACAATGTAAAGAAAACGTTTGCATGATTTTAAAAAATATTTTGTACCGTTAAAATAGCGTTCTTGGTATTTAAAAATTTATTCACATGATTCGAAGATATGTTTCTCATATTTTTTATAACATTTATTACAACCAAATGTTCGACTGATTTACAAAACAATTGTACAATTAAATGTTTTTTGATGATATTTATAAATATGTTCACATGTTTCAAAAAAATCATCATATTGTTGGGAATTTTTGTAATACAAAAAAATTGTCAAGTAATTTAGAAAAAAAGTCATACGGTTGTAAAAATATTAATGAAGTTCAAAAGATATTTATGCATAACAAAAAATGTTCAAGAATTTGTTTTTTAATTTTTAATACAATACAAAAATTGTTCTCTTATTTTGTTTGAACGTAATTACCATTAAAAAACGTTTAATGCATGTTTGGAAAATCTTTAACATTTATTCGAAAACATGTTTATCTTTTGTTTTCAAAATATTTAACATGTATTCAAAAATAATGCTGAAACATGTATTTGAAAAAATATTAATCGTGTATTTGAGAAATGTTCAACGTGTATCAAAAAAAATGTTTCATGTCTATACGAAACATTTATGACTTGTATTAAAAAACAATACCTATATTTGAAACCCTGTTCAAGAATTCATCCAATTAACCAGTTGACTTGCCGATTAATCCCTACTCATAGGGTCACCGAGTAGCCGATAAACCAAAAAATCATCCAATTAATTGATTAAATGTCTGATTAACTTGCCGATTAGCCAATTAATCCCTTACTCGCTAATCAATCGAGCAACTACCAGTTAACGATTTCCTCAACAATGATTTGAAAAGACAAAATTGAAAAGAGAGTAAAACAAATGTAAAGTTGTAAACCAATAAAAGAAACATAGAAAACAGAAGAAAATAAAATGTATAGAAGTTTCTAAAACCAGTCCAAATCAGTCTATAAAACCTTCTCAAACCCGCTTTAATGGGCAATCCCACTAAAGCGAGCATGCCTCCAGCGCCACCAGAGGAGAGGTATCTCTCAGAAAAAAAACAGAGGAGAGGTGGAGCTATGTCTCGCTTCGCGAAAGGCCTAGCCTAGTGTATACCAAAACCCCTATTTCTAACGAAGATTACATTCTCATGTTTCACCACTTGTTTCCACAGCTTCAGCTATTCAATCGGTGACCGCCACGCGAATTAATTTGGGACATAAGCAGGTACGATCTTGTGTGGACGTAGCAGCTGTCGCGCAAATTTCATTAACGTGCGGGGCATGCTTGTGTGCGTACTCAGGTGCCCGTAGCGATCTGTTCCGATCCTATGTTCATCCCCTGTGTGTTGAGTTGTCTCTGGTCTGGAAGGCTCTGTATCCATCCCGAACCACGCAGCCCACCGCCCCGCCGCCCACCACGCAACTGCCTGCCACTACTCCATTGCTATGTACGGGTATAAAAATCCTCCCCACCTCTCCTTTCGAGCTCACCACTACGCATGAGCGCGTCAACTATGCCTAAACCCGTTCTCCCCAACCTGGTTGCCGGCCAATGCCTTGCCGAAGCCGCCATGTTACGATCAAACTACAACTGGCAGCACACCAAGTAGAGTTTAGATCAATTCATCTCAGAATAAGAAGGATTGAAGATAGAGGGTAGCAGCCAGAGAGGGGAAAATAGAGTTTACAACTCAGTTCTTTTTCTTCTTATCTCCACTGCGGCCCTTTTTCCTAATACATAGCCAAGCTGCTGGAATCTGGACGCAGCCAGCTCACGCACGCGCACCACACGTGACTTCACTTGGGCTCATCTTGGGCTCGTCTCGTTCCTGTCGGCCTACTTCTATACTGGACGATGTGGGCTGGTCCATATCTGTGACACTGCCTCCCCCTTTGGAACCTGCTTGACCCCAAGCGGTCGCATTGGGATAATCTTGCAAGAGACGCTCCTTGTTCTCCCAGGTATGCCAAGCAGCAGGCAAGGAAGACCATTGCACGAGTACAAGCAATGTAGAAAATGCTCCAGTCTGAATTTGTTTGGTATCCAGAATGTGAAGAGGGAATATACCTGCCTCCATTGATGTACAAGCAGCTGGGAGATCCACCTCAGGAGTAACTTGAGCTGGAATAGCCTTTTTCAAGAGTGAAACATGGACCACAGGATGAATAAGACTACCTTGTGGTAACTGCAGTTTGTAGGCAACAGTACCCACTTTTTGAATGATTTTGTAAGGCCCAAAGAATTTGTAACTCAACTTCTGGTTTGAGCGTCGTGCAATAGAAGTTTGAACATATGGTTGTAACTTTAAATAAACATCTTCCCCCACTTGGAAAGAACGCTCAACGCGCTTTTTATCTGCCTGGCTCTTCATTCGTTGTTGAGCTCGAAGAAGTTGTTGCTGAATTAAAGCATTCATATCCGCTTTGTCTTTGAGCCACTGCTCTAAATCAGGAGGGGAAACAGCAGAACTATCTTGAATACTGAAGTGTTTTGGCTTATACCCATAGAGTACTTCGAATGGAGATTTGCCAAGTGCTGAATGCCATGTGGTATTATACCAGTACTCCGCTAAAGATATCCAACGAGACCATTTGGTGGGGCATGCTTGAGTCATACATCGCAAATATGTTTCAAGACACTGGTTCAAACGCTCGGTTTGACCATCAGTTTGAGGGTGATAGCTTGAACTCATATTCAAGGTTGTATCTGTGAGTTTGAACAACTGTTGCCAGAATGTGCTTGTAAATATCTTATCCCTATCTGATATGATAACCTTAGGGAGACCATGCAACTTGTAAATATTGTCAACAAATAACTGGGCAACAGAGGCAGCTGTATAGGGATGGGACAGAGGTAGGAAATGTCCATACTTTGTGAATTTATCAATAATGACCAGAATGGTGTCGTACCTTGCTGACTTTGGTAAACCCTCAATAAAGTCCAGACTAATAATATCCCAGGCCTTCTCCGGTATAGGCAAAGGTTGTAATAACCCAGGGGTCCTAATGTGCTCTGACTTTGCTTGTTGGCAAACTGTGCACCTGGATATATAGTTAATGACATCATTTTTCAGTTGCGGCCAAGCAAACAGACTTTTAACCTTGTTATAGGTTGCTGTGATTCCACTATGACCACCAATGCCACTAGTATGAAGTGCCAACATGATAGCTTGCTTTGCTTCTTGATGGTTTCCTAACCAAATGCGGTCATTGTACTTGATAACACCATCATGCAAAGAGTAACCTTGAGCATCAGGGCTAGATATACTCAACTGGGTCAATAATTGTTTAGCCTGAGGGTCCTGCAAGTAGCTCTCAACGACAACCTCCAACCACTTAGGCTTACTGACCGAAATTGCTATTAATTCTTGTGAGCCTTGACAACGAGATAATGCATCGGCAACCGAATTGTTGGAGCCTTCCTTATACTTGACTTTGTACTGCAATCCCAAAAGTTTGCAGAATGCCTTATGCTGAATCGAATTGGTCAATTGTTGAGTCTCGAGGTGAACCAATGTTTTATGATCGGTGTAGATAGTAAATTCACGATGCTGTAAATAAGGTTTCCATTTCTCCACTGCCATAATAAGCGCGAGACACTCTTTCTCATAGGTGGATAGAGCTTGTGTGCGAGGGCACAAGGATCTACTTAGGTAAGAAATCGGATGGCCTTTCTGAGAAAGAACTGCACCAATTCCCATCCCTGAAGCATCAGTATGAATATCAAAGGACACCTTAAAATCTGGCAAAGCCAAGACAGGGGCTTGCATGAGGGCCAATTTCAAGGCTTGAAAAGCTGCACCCCTTGTGCTAGTCCATGTGAATTGCACATTCTTCTTTAGTAACTCAGTGAGAGGACGACTTATTGTACCATAGTGAGCAATGAATTTTCTATAGTATCCAGCAAGGCCAAGAAATCCTCGTAATTGCTTCACATTGGAGGGTGTTGACCAATCCTTAATAGCTTGTATTTTAGCTGGGTCGGTGGCTACTCCATCTGCACTAATGATATGCCCAAGATATTCCAAAGATGGTTGTGCGAAGGAACACTTAGAGGCCTTGAGGTATAATTTGTTCTGCTGTAGGATCTGAAACTCTTGCTTTAACAACATATTATGAGCGTCCAAGGTAGGTGCATATATCAAGATATCATCCATAAAGATAAGAACTCCTTTGCGTAGAAGATGTGCAAATAAGACATTCATAGCCTTCTGAAAGGTAGCCGGGGCATTTGTAAGGCCAACGGGCATAACCCTGAATTCCCAATGCCCATGATGTGTCTTGAAAGCGGTTTTATATTCTTCCCCATCAACTAGCCAGATTTGATGATAACCACTGCGAAGGTCAAGTTTGGTGAAATATTGCGCACCACAAAGCTCATCCAATAGCTCATCAACAATAGGTATTGGGTATTTATTTTTCACTGTCAATTCATTGAGGTAGCGATAATCTACACATAAACGCCACCCTCCATCTTTTTTCTTCACCAAGATTACTGGAGAAGCATACGGGCTAGAACTATGTGTAATGACACCACGATCAAGCATCTCTTTGATTTGTCTTTCCAATTCATCCTTCTGTGATGGAGCATACCTATATGGTTTCTTCTGCACTGGAATAGCACCCGGAATCAGTGGAATGGAGTGATCGAAAGAACGTGCTGGTGGCAAGTCAGTGGGCTCTGTAAATGTTTCAGCATGCTCATCAAGTAAGGCCTGTGTAGATGGAGGTACAACAAAAGCTCCCTTGACATAAGTGGCAGGACACAACTGAATAAGCTGGGCCACAGCACCTTGGTTCACCATTTGATATAATTGTTTGGTGGAAACTGCAGGGCAATAGGTAGTGTTATCATTAATGCCACGCAATGTAATGCGCTTGCCTTCATGATTAAATCTCAGCTTCTTGCGCCTCCAGTTAACCCACATTTCACCATTGCCAATGTCCTCTAACCAGTCCATACCTAAAATGATGTCATATCCTTGCAACGCCAACACGCGCATATCAGCTGTGAACTTATGTTGTTGGATGCCCCATGTTAGCCCTGAAATGCCAGTGTTGCTTAGCATAGTGGAGCCGTCAGCAATAGCCACTCGAACAGGAGATAATTGTTGTACAGGAATTTGAAGAGCTTCAACCACATTTGAATTAATAAAATTTCCAGAACTTCCCGAGTCGACCAAAATCAGTACTTGGCACTTGCCAATGTAGCCTTGCAGACGAAGTGTTTTCTTTCCAGTAGTACCTTGTGTCGCTGCAGCTGACAAACTGAAAACTTCCTCACTAGTATCACTATCCGACTCTATGGGCTTTGCATCACTTTCAGACTCAGCTTCCACTTGCAAAGCTTGACATAATTCTTCAGCAACCAATAAAGACACTTATTGAGGGCATTTATGACCTGGTGCATATTTCCCTCCACACTTGAAGCACTCACCACGGGCACGTCGTTGAGCTTTCAGTTCGGCAAGCTGTACAGTAGCAGCTTTAGCTTCTGTCCATTTTGCAGCCCCTTCACTAACATGTGCTTCAGCAGGATGAGGTCCCAATTTTCCTGGTCCAGCCTGGTTATGCCATTTCTTAGGTTCATAACGAGGACGGCGGTAATCATTTAACTAAGCTTCCTGCAATAAGGCTAGAGAAATAGCCGCATCAACTGTCCTTGGTTTATGCAAAACCAGAGCGGAACTAATCTCTTTTTTTAATCCTTTAAGAAACTTTGTTACAAAAAAGGTATCATCAAGAGCAGAGTTGTGTGTAAGCAACTGATGCATGAGTAACTCAAATTCCCTATGGTAACTCTCGACATCACCTGTTTGTCTAATTTCTAGTGTTTTAGTCATATTGGTGTAGTACAAATTCTTACCAAATTTCTGACACACAGCAACACACAATTGAGGCCAACTATTGATGTCATGGTTGGCTTCGTAGGTCTGAAGCCACATAGCTGCTGTATTAATGAAATGTAATGTTGCATAGTCCACTTTATAGTCTTCAGGGACATGAAACATATGGAAATACTTTTTAGCCTTATCTTTCCATATCTTTGGGTCTGTACCATCAAACTTAGGGAATGAAGTTTTGGGCATATGAAAATCACGAGACTGATCTCTAGTATTCCTATCATGCCTAAAACCCAAATTATCCTCATGTAGTGCAGTACGGAGATGAGATGGACCAGATTCATGCTGGTTTTGAGAGAGGCGAAACGCACCATTGCCCAGGACATGCCCTTGAGCATTGTCCTGGTTTGCAAATTCTTCACGGCGCCCACCTGGGCCAGGAGTTCGTGTAGCAGTAGCTATAGTGCCTTCCAATGAGGTAAGACGCACACTGAAACCCTCGACTTGAGTCTCCAAGACGGCCACCTTGTTGGAGACATTTTCATTAGCCTTGAGAAGCCGCTCGGTGGTGATTTGCAGCGCTTGACAGCTCGTCGCCGTTTGGGTTACCGTATCAGCTGTCTTGTTAAGCGTTTCTGAGGTCTTGGTGAGGCCAATAATGAGATCACCAAGGGTGGACTGCATCTGCTCCATCGTCATTGTCGCCGTAGCGACCTGGCCTTCGATGATAGTCATCCGCTGCGTCAGCGTCGAGGGACGAGGTCCATGCGCCGTGGTGTCGAAGCTCCAGACGCCAAGGTCTACCGCCGCCTAGACCAATGAGTACTAAGATTGTGTCCCTTTTCCTCTACCAATTGGTCTGATTACGCCGCCTGAACCACGCAAATCCGGCAGATCGACAGGAATTTTACAACTTGTGCAAAGGGACGCACAGGGAACCTTCAATCATCGTCGAATTCGTAGCCGAATGTATCGCCGCCGCCACGAACGCCGCCACCGGTGCCGCTCGAAAATCACCGCAGCCACCACACCGCCGCCGCGAGAGATGAGCGAGGTTGGGGATTCTATGGGAGATCCCAACCCAACCACCTCAAACCCTCGATTCGCCGCCACAGCCGCCGAATCTGGGACGAAATCAGGAGGTTGTGCACAGAAAAAATTCTGGCTATTTTTGTGGATTTTCTCTAAAATTGGGGATAACTGATCCGAAGATCGAAGGCTCTGTATACCATTTGTTACGATCAAACTACAACTGGCAGCACACCAAGTAGAGTTTAGATCAATTCATCTCAGAATAAGAAGGATTGAAGATAGAGGGTAGCAGCCAGAGAGGGGAAAATAGAGTTTACAACTCAGTTCTTTTTCTTCTTATCTCCACTGCGGCCCTTTTTCCTAATACATAGCCAAGCTGCTGGAATCTGGACGCAGCCAGCTCACGCACGCGCACCACACGTGACTTCACTTGGGCTCATCTTGGGCTCGTCTTGTTCCTGTCGGCCTACTTCTATACTGGACGATGTGGGCTGGTCCATATCTGTGACACGCCATCACCCATCTTCTCTGGTTGTCGGTCGAGTCAGAGGGGCTGCTTAAGCGGGAGATATCCCGACTCAAGCGCCGATGACACGTCACCGGGTTCTCACCATCTCTCCCCCCTCACTCCCCTTCTCTCTTCCCCCCCCCTCCCCCGCCGCTCGATTTCGCTCTATCATTGATGGTCCTTCTGCCGCTGCGGAGATCAGTAGCACTTTCATCACTAGCGGCGGTCAGGCAAAATCAGTGACCTCACATGAGGGTAGCAGCGTAGTTACAGCGTAGTTACAGGCCATCTGCTGTCGTGATCCGGTGTGGGAGGAATCGCTGTGGAGGCTTCTCCCCCGTTCCCTACCACCGCAACTGTGGCCTGCCCCCCCGAAGCAAACCCTCAACTCAGTCGAGCCCCGTGCCAGAGAGTGGTCTAGGCCATGAACATCCCTCTTTGTTCAACTTCTTTGGTTGCCTGCCGCTATATGGGCAGCGCTTGAAAGCAGATCGATCTGGGTGAGGCGGAGAAAAAAATTAGTCCTACAATGTTCCTAGCCTCTTCTTCAACAATCGATTACTCTTCCGCTGGAGACGACTATTAATTCCACTTCTCTCTTTTCTTTACATTCCATAAATAATGTTATTGTCTATTATTTCTTATTACACTATTTTTTCTGTTTCAGTGAGGAGCTTGAAAGAATGGATCTCAACCGCACTATATGAAGCTTCGGGAGGGAAGGAAAGACTAAGAGTGCTCAGCGGAATCATAGGAGCTCTTGGAGCATGCACATGCGACTGGATGCAACAGGCGAGCTCAAACTGCTTGAGTTCGTCGGCCATGGCGGCGGCCGTTCTCGGAGCTCGCGGGGATGACGCTATAGTGCAAATTAAAGCAGAGGAGATGGGGGAAATCAAAGAGGGAGAAAACGACCCGAGAAAGATTGCAACAAGACCATTGTTGTAGATAAATGAGCGCAATATTGAGTTTGTTGCAGAGATCAACGACTACTTGACACTCCATCCAACGGCTACTGAGACGGCCGATCTTTTCAGATTATCCGTCGATCAACGCGTAGCGCTGCCCTTATTACATTGGAATGGTGATTTTCTTGATAAAACAACAATGTGACATAAAACTCCAACCAAAATGGTGCTTCAGTCCGATGGCTTCTACATTTCCATATCCTAGAAGGTCACACAAGAATTATATAGTGAAGTCATGACCAGGGTCTTTTACAGGAGTTCTTGTACATCACTCTCCATATCGGCACCTTTAACCCCTATGTGAACAAATGAAAAGTTTCCATGTTAAAAATTCTATCTATATAATTCATATATCCACATATCCATTGCTCGACTCATAGTTTCTAGCATATTCAAGTACTCTCTCTGTTCCAAAAAGTATTTCAATTTTGTACTAACTTTAGTACAAAGTTATACTAAATTTGAGACACTTGTTTTGATATGGAGAAAATGTTGGAAATATGCCCTAGAGGCAATAATAAATTAGTTATTATTATATTTCCTTGTTCATGATAATCGTTTATTATCCATGCTAGAATTGTATTGATAGGAAACTCAGATACATGTGTGAATACATAGACAGTACCATGTCCCTAGTAACCCTCTAGTTGACTAGCTCATTGATCAATAGATGGTTACGATTTCCTGACCATGGACATTGGATGTCGTTGATGACGGGATCACATCATTAGGAAAATGATGTGATGGACAAGACCCAATCCTAAGCCTAGCACAAGATCGTGTAGTTCGTATGCTAAAGCTTTTCTAATGTCAAGTATCATTTTCTTAGACCATGAGATTGTGCAGCTCCCGGATACCGTAGGAATGCTTTGGGTGTACCAAACGTCACAACGTAACTGGGTGGCTATAAAGGTGCACTGCGAGTATCTCCGAAAGTGTCTGTTGGGTTGGCACGAATCGAGACTGGGATTTGTCACTCCGTGTAACGGAGAGGTATCTCTGGGCCCACTCGGTAGGACATCATCATAATGTGCACAATGTGACCAAGGAGTTGATCATGGGATGATGTGTTACGGAACGAGTAAAGAGACTTGCCGGTAACGAGATTGAACGAGGTATCGGGATACCGATGATCGAATCTTGGGCAAGTATCGTACCGACAAAGGGAATTGTATACGGGATTGATTGAATCCTTGACATCGTGGTTCATCCGATGAGATCATCGTGGAGCATGTGGGAGCCAACATGGGTATCCAGATCCCGCTGTTGGTTATTGACCGGAGAGTTGTCTCGGCCATGTCTGCATGACTCCCGAGCCCGTAAGGTCTACACACTTAAGGTTCGATGACGCTAGGGTTATAGGGAAACTATGTACGCGATTACCGAATGTTGTTCGAAGTCCCGGATGAGATCCTGGACGTCACGAGGAGTTCCGGAATGGTCCGAAGGTAAAGATTTATATATCGGTAACGTACCGGGACCACCGGGAGGGTCCCGGGGGTCCACCAGGTGGGGCCACCAGCCCCAGAAGGCTACGTGGGCCAAGTGTGGGAGGGGACCAGCCCCAGGTGGGCTGGTGCACCCCCCACCAAGGCCCAAGGCACGTGGAGAGTGGGAAGGGGGCAAACCCTAGGTCCAGATAGGCCGTAAGGCCCACCCTAGGGAGCCCCCCTCTCCTCTCCCCTTTGGCCGCCACCCTAGATGGCATCTAGGGCTGCCGCCACCCCTAGGGATGGAACCCTAGATGGGGGCGCAGCCCCTCCCTTCCCCCTATATATACTTGAGTTATTGGGGGCTGCCCAACACATAATTTGATCTCCCTCTTGGCGCAGCCCTACTTCTCTCCCTCCTCGTCTCTCGTAGTGCTTGGCGAAGCCCTGCTGGAGTCCCGCGCTCCTCCACCATCACCACACCGTCGTGCTGCTGTTGGACGGAGTCTTCCCCAACCTCTCCCTCTCTCCTTGCTGGATCAAGGTGCGGGAGACGTCATCGGGCTGTACGTGTGTTGAACGCGGAGGCGCTGTTGTTCGGCGCTTAGATCGGAATCGACCGCGATCTGAATCGCTGCGTGTACGACTCCACCAACCGCGTTCTTGTAACACTTCTGCTTAGCGATCTACAAAGGTATGTAGATGCACTCCCCTTCCCCTCGTTGCTAGATTACTCCATAGATTGATCTTGGTGATGCGTAGAAAATTTTAAATTTCTGCTACGATCCCCAACAGTGGCATCATGAGCTAGGTCTATGCATAGTTTCTATGCACGAGTAGAACACAAGTTGTTGTGGGCGTCGATTTTGTCAATTTACTTGTCGTTACTAGTCTTATCTTGATTCGGCGGCATCGTGGGATGAAGCGGCCCGGACCGACCTTACACGTACTCTTACGTGAGACAGGTTCCACCGACAGGCATGCACTAGTTGCATAAGGTGGCTAGCGGGTGTCTGTCTCTCCCACTTTAGTCGGATTGGATTTGATGAAAAGGGTCCTTATGAAGGGTAAATAGAAATTGGCATATCACGTTGTGGTTTTGGTGTAGGTAAGAAACGTTCTTGCTAAGAAACCTATAGCAGCCACGTAAAAATCTGCAACGACAATTAAAGGACGTCTAACTTGTTTTTGCAGCATATGCCGTGTGATGTGATATGGCCAAAAGGATGTGATAAATGATATATGTGATGTATGAGATTGATCATGTTCTTGTAATAGGAATCACGACTTGCATGTTGATGAGTATGACAACCGGCAGGAGCCATAGGAGTTGTCTTAATTTATTTATGACCTGCGTGTCAACATAAACGTCATGTAATTACTTTACTTTATTGCTAAAACGTTAGCCATAGTAGTAGAAGTAATAGTTGGTGAGGCAACTTCATGAAGACACGATGATGGAGATCATGATGATGGAGATCATGGTGTCATGCCGGTGACGATGATGATCATGGCGCCCCGAAGATGGAGATCAAAAGGAGCAAAATAATATTGGCCATATCATGTCACTATTTGATTACATGTGATGTTTATCATGTTTTACATCTTATTTGCTTAGAACGACGGTAGCTTAAATAAGATGATCCCTCGCAATAATTTCAAGAAAGTGTCCCCCCTAACTGTGCACCGCTGCGAAGGTTCGTTGTTTTGAAGCACCACGTGATGACCGGGTGTGATAGATTCTAACGTTCGCATACAACGGGTGTAAGCCAGATTTACACATGCAATACACTTAGGTTAACTTGACGAGCCTAGCATGTACAAACATGGCCTCGGAACACAGAAGACCGAAAGGTCGAACATGAGTCGTATAGAAGATACGATTAACATGAAGATGTTCACCGATGATGACTAGTCCGTCTCAAGTGATGATCGGACTGTTGGAAATATGCCCGAGAGGCAATAATAAATTAGTTATTATTATATCATATTTCATTTTTCATGATAATCATTTATTATCCATGCTAGAATTGTATTGATAGGAAACTCAGATACATGTGTGGATAAATAGACAACACCATGTCCCTAGTAAGCCTCTAGTTGACTAGCTCGTTGATCAATAGATGGTTACAGTTTCCTGACCATGGACATTGGATGTCGTTGATAACGGGATCACATCATTAGGAGAATGATGTGATGGACAAGACCCAATCCTAAGCCTAGCACAAGATCGTGTAGTTCGTTTGTTAAAGCTTTTCTAATGTCAAGTATCATTTCCTTAGACCATGAGATTGAGCAACTCCCGGATACTGTAGGAGTGCTTTGGGTGTGCCAAACGTCACAACATAACTGGGTGGCTATAAAGGTACACTACAGGTATCTCCGAAAGTGTCTGTTGGGTTGGCACGAATCGAGACTGGGATTTGTCACTCCGTGTAAACGGAGAGGTATCTCTGGGCCCACTCGGTAGGACATCATCATAATGTGCACAATGTGACCAAGGAGTTGATCACGGGATGATGTGTTACGGAACGAGTAAAGAGACTTGCCGGTAACGAGATTGAACAAGGTATCGGGATACCGACGATCGAATCTCGGGCAAGTACAATACCGCTGGACAAAGGGAATTGAATACGGGATTGATTGAATCCTCGACATCGTGGTTCATCCGATGAGATCATCGTGGAACATGTGGGAGCCAACATGGGTATCCAGATCCCGCTGTTGGTTATTGGCCGGAGAGTTGTCTCGGTCATGTCTGCATGGTTCCCGAACCCGTAGGGTCTACACACTTAAGGTTCGATGACGCTAGGGTTATTAGGAAGACTTGTATGTGATTACCGAATGTTGTTCGGAGTCCCGGATGAGATCCCGGACGTCACGAGGAGTTCCGGAATGGTCCGGAGGTAAAGATTTATATATGGAAAGTTGTTGTTCGGGTTCCGGGAAAAGTTCGGTTTTTTCCGGTATTGTACCGGGAAGCTTCCGGAAGGTTCCGGAGGATTCCGGAGGGGTCCGGAGGTCCGGAAAATGTTCCACCACATCCAATACAGCAGCATGGGCTGTAGGGGGGCGCCCTAACCTTAATGGGCCAAGGGCACCAGCCCCCCAAGGCCCATGCGCATGGGAGAGGGGAAACCCTAAGGGGGAGGGCCTCCACTTGACTTGGGAGGCACTCCTCCCCCCTTGGCCGCCGCCCCCAACCCTAGATAGGATCTAGGGGGGCCGGCCCCCTCTCTCCCCACCTATAAATAGTGGAGGGGTGGGAGGGCGGCCACACCCTTGAACCTGGCGCAGCCCCTCCCCTCCAATACCTCTCCTCCTCCGCGTGAGCTTGGCGAAGCCCTGCCGGAGAACTGCCACTCCATCAGCACCACGCCGTCGTGCTGCTGTTGGACTCTCTTCCTCAACCTCTCCCTCCTCCTTGCTGGATCAAGGCGTGGGAGACGTCTCCGTTCCGTACGTGTGTTGAACGCGGAGGTGCCGTCCGTTCGGCGCTAGGATCATCGGTGATTTGGATCACGACGAGTACGACTCCATCAACCCCGTTCACTTGAACGCTTCCGCTTAGCGATCTACAAGGGTATGTAGATGCACTCTCCTTCCCCTCGTTGCTAGATTACTCCATAGATTGATCTTGGTGATGCGTAGAAAATTTTAAATTTCTGCTACGATCCCCAACAGTGGCATCATGAGCTAGGTCTATGCGTAGTTTCTATGCACGAGTAGAACACAAAGCAGTTGTGGGCGTCGATTTTGTCAATTTACTTGCCGTTACTAGTCTTATCTTGATTCGGCGGCATCGTGGGATGAAGCGGCCCGGACCGACCTTACACGTACTCTTACGTGAGACTGGTTCCACCGACTGACATGCACTAGTTGCATAAGGTGGCTAGCGGGTGTCTGTCTCTCCCACTTTAGTCGGATCGGATTCGATGAAAAGGGTCCTTATGAAGGGTAAATAGAAATTGGCATATCACGTTGTGGTTTTGGCGTAGGTAAGAAACGTTCTTGCTAGAAACCTATAGCAGCCACGTAAAAACTTGCAACAACAATTAGAGGACGTCTAACTTGTTTTTGCAGCATATGCCTTGTGATGTGATATGGCCAAAAGGATGTGATGAATGATATATGTGATGTATGAGATTGATCATGTTCTTGTAATAGGAATCACGACTTGCATGTCGATGAGTATGACAACCGGCAGGAGCCATAGGAGTTGTCTTAATTTATTTATGACCTGCGTGTCAACATAAACGTCATGTAATTACTTTACTTTATTGCTAAAGCGTTAGCCATAGTAGTAGAAGTAATAGATGACGAGACAACTTCAAGAAGACACGATGATGGAGATCATGATGATGGAGATCATGGTGTCATGCCGGTGACAACGATGATCATGGAGCCCCGAAGATGGAGATCAAAAGGAGCAAAATGATATTGGCCATATCATGTCACTATTTGATTGCATGTGATGTTTATCATGTTTTACATCTTATTTGCTTAGAACGACGGTAGCTTAAATAAGATGATCCCTCACTAAAATTTCAAGAAAAGTGTTCCCCCTAACTGTGCACCGTTGCGAAGGTTCGTTGTTTCGAAGCACCACGTGATGATCGGGTGTGATAGATTCTAACGTTCGAATACAACGGGTGTTGACGAGCCTAGCATGTACAGACATGGCCTCGGGACACATGCGAAACACTTAGGTTGACTTGACGAGCCTAGCATGTACAGACATGGCCTCGGAACACGGAAGACCGAAAGGTCGAACATGAGTCGTATAGAAGATACGATCAACATGAGATGTTCACCGTTGATGACTAGTCCGTCTCACGTGATGATCGGACACGGCCTAGTCGATTCGGATCATGTTTCACTTAGATGACTAGAGGGATGTCTATCTGAGTGGGAGTTCATTAAATAATTTGATTAGATGAACTCAATTATCATGAACATAGTCTAAATTGTCTTTGCAAATATGTTGTAGATAAATAGCTCACGTTGTAGCTCCCTGTTTCAATACGTTCCTAGAGAAAGATTAAGTTGAAAGATATTGTAAGCAATGATGCGGACTAGGTCCGTAGTCCGAGGAGTGTCCTCACTGCTACACAGAAGGCTTACGTCTTTGATGCACCGCTCGATGTGCAAACCCCTACAACGTCGTCTGTGGATGTTGTGAACACCTGACAGACACATCCTGATGACTACTTGATAGTTTAGTGCACCATACTTTACGGCTTAGAATCGGGATTCCAATGACGTTTTGAACGCCATAGAACATATGAGATGTTCCAAGAGCTGAAATTGGGATTTCAGGCTCATGCCCGTGTTGAGAGGTGTGAGACCTCTGACAAGTTCTTTTGCCAACAAGATGGAGGAGAATAGCTCAGCTAGTGAGCATGTGCTCAGAATGTCTGGGTGCTACAATCACTTAAATCAAGTGGGAGTTAAACTTCCAGATAAGATAGTGATTGATAGAGTTCTCTAGCCACTATCACTAAGCTACTAGATCTTCGTGATGAACTATGACATGCAAGGGATGGAGTTGATCCCGGAGCTGTTCGCGGTGCTTAAGACCGCAAAAGGTAGAAATCAAGAAGGAGCATCAAGTGTTGATGGTTTAACAAGACCACTGGTTTCAAGAAGGGCAAGGGCTAGAAGGGAAACTTCATGGATGGCAAACCAGTTGCCGCTCCAGTGAAGGAACCCAAGGTTGAACCCAAACCCGAGACTAAGTGCTTCTATTGTAAGGGGAACGGTCACTGGTAGCGGAATTACCCCAAATGCATGGTAGATAAGAAGGCTGGCAACTTCAACAAAGTATATACGTGTTATTAATGTGTACCTCACTAGTACTCCTGGTAGCACCTGGGTATTGGATACCGGTTCAGTTGCTATTATTGGTGACTTGAAGCAAAAGCTACGGACTAAACGGAGAATGGCCAAGGGCGAGGTGACGACGTGTGTTGGAAGTGTTTCCAAAGTTGATGAGATCACCATCGCACGCTCCATCTGCCTTCGGGATTAGTATTGAACCTAGATAAATGTTATCAGGTGTCTACGTTGAGCATGAATATGATTAGATCATGTTCATTGCAATACAGTTATTCATTTAAGTTAGAGAATAATGGTTATTCTGTTTACATGAATAATACCTTTCATGGTCATGCATCCTATGTGAATGGTTCATTGAATCTCGGTCGTGGTAATACACATGTTCACGCCAAAAGATGTGGAGTTAATAATGATAGTACCACTTTCTTGTGGCACTGCCGCTTAGGTCATATTGGCGTAAGATGCATGAAGAAACTCCATGTCGATGGATGTTTGGAGTCACTTGATTTTGAATCGCTTGACACATGCGAGCCATGCCTCATGGGCAGGATGACTAAGACCCCGTTTTCAGGTATAGTGAAACGGGCAATTGACTTGTTGGAAATCATGCATGCTGATGCGTGTGATCCAATGAGAATTGAAGCGTGCGGTGGATATCGCTATTTTCTCATCTTCACTGACGATTTGGGTAGATATAGGTATATCTACTTAATGAAGCACAAGTCTGAAACGTTTGAAAAGTTCAAGCGATTTCAGAGTGAAGTTAAGAATCATCATAACAATAAGATCATGTTCCTACGATCTGATCAAAAGGGGATTTTCTGAGTTATGAGTTTGGCAATCACTTAAGACAGTGTGGAATTGTTTCACAATTGAAGCCACCTGGAACACCACAAGGTAATGGTGTGTCCGGACGTCGTAATCGAACCCTATGAGATATGGTGCGATCTATGATGTCTCTTATCAATCTACCGTTTCATTTTGAGGTTATGCGTTAGAGACAGCTGCATTCACTTTAGATAGGACACCATCTAAGTCCGTTGAGACGACGTCGTGTGAACATTGGTTTGGCAAGAAACCAAAGTTGTCGTTTCTTAATGTTTGGGGCTGCGATGCTTAAGGCTTCAGCCGGAGAAGCTCGAACCCAAAGCGGACAAACACATCTTCATAGGATACCCAAAGGTGACAGTTGGGTATACCTTCTATCTCAGATCCGAGGGCAAATTGTTTGTCGCTAAGAACGGGTCCTTTCTCGAGAAGGAGTTTCTCTCGAAAGAATTGAGTGGGAGGAAGATAGAACTTGATGAGGTTGTCGAACCTTTACTTCAACCAGAGAGTGATGCAACACAGAAAGATGTTTTCTGTGGAGCCTACGTCTGTTGAATAGGAAGTTAATGATAGTGATCATGAAGCTTCAGATCAAGTTGCTATCGAACCTCGTAGGTCGACAAGGATATGTACTACTCCTGAGTGGTACGGTAATCCTGTCTTAGATATCATGTTGTTGGACAACAATGAACCTACGAGCTATGGAGAAGCGATGGTGGGCCCATATTCCGACAAATGGTTAGAAGCCATGAAATCCGAGATAGGATCCATGTATCAGAACAAAGTATGGACTTTGGTGGACTTGCCCGATGATCAGCGAGCCATTGAGATAAATGGATCTTTAAGAAGAAGACGGACGTGGGCGGTAATGTTACCATCTATGAAGCTCGACTTGTGGGAAAGAGTCTTTTCACAAGTTCAAGGAGTTGACTACGATGAGAATTTCTCACCCGTAGCGATGCTTAAGTCCGTCGGAATCATGTTAGCATTAGTTGTATTTTTCGATTATGAAATCTGACAGATGGATGTCAAAACAAGTTTTCTTACCAGTTTCGTAAGAAAAGTTGTATGTGATACAATAAAAGGTTTTGTCGATCCTAAGGATGCTAAAAGGTATGCTGGCTCCAGCAATCCTTCTATGGACTAGAGCAAGCATCTCGGAGTCAGAATACATGCTTTGATGGAGTGATCAAAGCTTTTAGGTTTATACAATGTTTGCTAGAAACTTGTATTTACAAGAAAGTGAGTGGGAGCACTACAACATTTCTGATAAGTATATGTGGATGACATATTGTAGATCCGAAATAATGTAGAATTTCTGGAAAGCATAAACGGTTTCTTGAAGAGTGTTTTTCAAAGGAAGACCTGGATAAAGCTGCTTACATATTGAGCATCAAGATCTATAGAAATAGATCAAGACGCCTGATGATACTTTCAAAGAACGCACACCTTGACATGTTTTTGAAGGAGTTCAAAATAGATCAGTCAAAGAAGGGGTTCTTACCTGAGTTGTAAGGTGTGAAGTTGAGTAAGACTCAAAGCTTGACCACGGCAGAAGAAAGAGGAAGGACGAAGGTCGTCCTCTATGCTTTTGTCATAGGCTCTATACGGTATGCCATGCTGAGTACCGCACCTGATGTGTGCCTTGCCACATGTCTGGCAAGAGGGTACAAACGTGATCTAGGACTGGATCACCAGATAGCGGTCAAAATTGTCCTTAGAGGAATAAGGAAATGTTTCTCGGTTATGGAGGTGATAAAGAGTTCTATGTAAAGAGTTACGTCGATGCAAGCTTAACACCTATCCGGATAGCTCTGAGTAGAGATACCGGATAAGTATAATGGAGCAACAATTTGGAATAGCTCCAAGTGGAACGTGGTAGCAGCATCTACGATATGACATAAAGTTTTGCAAAATACATAGGGATCTGAATATGGCAAGACCCATTGACTACAACCTCTCTCACAAGCATAACATGATCAAACCCAGAACTCTTTGAGTGTTTATCACATAGTGATGTGAACTAGATCATTGAGTCTAGTAGACTCTTGGATGTTGGTCACATGGCGATGTGACCTGTGAGTGTTAATCACATGGCGATGTGTACTAGATTATTGACTCCAGTGCAAGTGGGAGACTATTGGAAATATGCCCTAGAGGCAATGATAAATTAGTTATTATTATATCATATTTCATTTTTCATGATAATCGTTTATTATCCATGCTAGAATTGTATTGATAGGAAACTCAGATACATGTGTGGATAAACAGACAACACCATGTCCCTAGTAAGCCTCTAGTTGAGTAGCTCGTTGATCAATAGATGGTTACAATTTCCTGACCATGGACATTGGATGTCGTTGATAACGGGATCACATCATTAGGAGAATGATGTGATGGACAAGACTCAATCCTAAGCCTAGCACAAGATCGTGTAGTTCGTTTGCTAAAGCTTTTCTAATGTCAAGTATCATTTCCTTAGACCATGAGATTGTGCAACTCCCGGATACCGTAGGAGTGCTTTGGGTGTGCCAAATGTCACAACGTAACTAGGTGGCTATAAAGGTACACTACAGGTATCTCCGAAAGTGTCTGTTGGGTTGGCACGAATCGAGACTGGGATTTGTCACTCCGTGTAAACGGAGAGGTATCTCTGGGCCCACTCGGTAGGACATCATCATAATGTGCACAATGTGATCAAGGAGTTGATCACGGGATGATGTGTTACGGAATGAGTAAAGAGACTTGCCGGTAACGAGATTGAACAAGGTATCGGGATACCGACGATCGAATCTTGGGCAAGTACAATACCACTGGACAAAGGGAATTGAATACGGGATTGATTGAATCCTCGACATCGTGGTTCATCTGATGAGATCATCATGGAACATGTGGGAGCCAACATGGGTATCCATATCCCGCTGTTGGTTATTGGCCGGAGAGTTGTCTCGGTCATGTCTGCATGGTTCCCGAACCCGTAGGGTCTACACACTTAAGGTTCGGTGACGCTAGGGTTATTAGGAAGATTTGTTTGTGATTACCGAATGTTGTTCGGAGTCCCGGGTGAGATCCCTGACGTCACGAGGAGTTCCAGAATGGTTCGGAGGTAAAGATTTATATATGGAAAGTTGTTGTTCGGGTTCCGGGAAAAGTTCGGTTTTTTCCGGTATTGTACCGGGAAGCTTCCGGAAGGTTCCGGAGGATTTCGGAGGGGTCCGGAGGTCCGGAAAATGTTCCACCACGTCCAATACAACAGCATGGGCTGTAGGGGGCGCCCTAACCTTAATTGGCCGAGGGCACCAGCCCCCCCAAGGCCCATGCGCATGGGAGAGGGGAAACCCTAAGGGGGAGGGCCTCCACTTGACTTGGGAGGCACTCCTCCCCCCCTTGGCCGCCGCCCCCAACCCTAGATGAGATCTAGGGGGGCCGGCCCCCCTCTCTCCCCATCTATAAATAGTGGAAGGTTGGGAGGGCGGCCACACCCTTGAACCTGGCGCAACCCCTCCCCTCCAATACCTCTCCTCCTCCGCGTGAGCTTGGCGAAGCCCTGCCGGAGAACTGCCACTCCATCACCACCACACCGTCGTGCTGCTGTTGGACTCTCTTCCTCAACCTCTCCCTCCTCCTTGCTGGATCAAGGCGTGGGAGACATCTCCGTTCCGTACGTGTGTTGAACGCGGAGGTGCCGTCCGTTCGGCGCTAGGATCATCGGTGATTTGGATCACGACGAGTACGACTCCATCAACCCTGTTCACTTGAACGCTTCCGCTTAGCGATCTACAAGGGTATGTAGATGCACTCTCCTTCCCCTCTTTGCTAGATTACTCCATAGATTGATCTTGGTGATGCGTAGAAAATTTTAAAATTCTGCTACGATCCCCAACACGGACACGGCCTAGTTGACTCGGATCATGTATCACTTAGATGACTAGAGGGATGTCTATCTAAGTGGGAGTTCATTGAATAATTAGATTAGATGAACTTAATTATCATGAACATAGTCAAAAGGTCTTTGCAAATTATGTCGTAGCTCACGCTTTGGTTCTACTGTTTTAGATATGTTCCTAGAGAAAATTTAGTTGAGAGTTGACAGTAGCAATTATGCGGACTGGGTCCGTGAACTGAGGATTGTCCTCATTGATGCACAGAAGGGCTATGTCCTTAATGCACCGCTCAGTGAGGTGAACCTCGAGCGTCGATTGTGGATGTTGCGAACATCTGACATACACGTTTTGATGACTACCTGATAGTTCAGTGCGTAATGCTAAATGGTTTAGAACTGAGGCACCAAAGACGTTTTTGAAACGTCGCAGAACATATGAGATGTTCCAAAGACTGAAATTGGAATTTCAGACTAGTGCCCACATCAAGAGGTATGAGACCTCTGACAAGTTTCTTAAGCCTGCAAACTAAGGGAGAAAAACTCAATCATTGAGCATGTGCTCAGATTGTCTGAGTACTGCAATCGCTTGAATCGAGTGAGAGTTAATCTTCCAGATGAGATAGGGATGGTTCTCCATAGTCACTGCCACCAAGCTATTGGAGCTTCGTGATGAACTATAACATATCAAGGATAGACATGATGATCCTTGAGCAACTCGCGATGTTTGACATCGCGAAAGTAGAAATCAAGTAGGAGCATCAATTGTTGATGGTTAAACCACTAGTTTCAAGAAGGGCAAGGGAAAGAAGGGATACTTCATGAGACGGCAAATCAGTTGCTGCTCTAGTGAAGAAACCCAAGGTTGAACCAAACCCGAGACTAAGTGCTTCTATAATGAGGGGAACGGTCACTGAAGCAGAACTACCCTAGATACTTGGTAGATGAGAAGGCTGGCAAGGTCGACAGAAGTATTTTGGATATACGTCATATTATTGTGTACTTTACTAGTACTCCTAGTAGCACCAGGGTAATAAATACGGTTCGGTTGCTAAGCGTTAGTAACTTGAAATAAAAGGCTGCGGAGACTAGCTAAAGGTGAGATGACGATATGTGTTGGAAGTGTTACCAAGGTTGATGTGATCAAACATTGCACGCTTCCTCTACCATCGGGATTGGTGTTAAACCGAAATAATTGTTATTTGGTGTTTGCGTTGAGCATAGACATGATTGGATTATGTTTATCGCAATACGGTTATTCATTTAAGGAGAATAATGGTTACTCTGTTTATTTGAATAATACCTTCAATGGTCTTGCACCTAAAATGAATGGTCTATTGAATCCCGATCGTAGTGATACACATGTTCATGCCAAAAGATATAAGATAGTAATGATAGTACCACATACTTGTGGCACTGCAATTTGAGTCATAATGGTATAAAACGCATGAAGAAGCTCCATGTTGATGGATCTTTGGACTCACTTGATTTTGAATCACTTGAGACATGCGAACCATGCCTATTGGTATATATGCATGAAGAAACTCCATACATATGGATCGTTTGGGATCACTTGATTTTGAATCACTTGAGACATGCAAATCATACCACATGGGCAAGATGACTAAAAGGCCTAATTTTCAGTAAGATGGAACAAGAAAGCAACTTGTTGGAAGTAATACATCTTGATGGGTGCAGTCCAATGAGTGCTGAGGCATGTAGTGGATATCGTTATGTTCTTACTTCACAGATGATTTGAGTAGATGCTAAGTATATTTACTTGATGAATCACGAGTCTGAATTATTGAAAGGTTCAAGTAATTTCAGGGTGAATTTGAAAGATCGTCGTGACAAGAGGATAAAATATCTATGATATGATCATAGAGATGAATATCTGAATTACGAGTTTGGCACACAGTTAAGACATTGTGGAAATTGTTTCACAACTAATACTGCCTGGAACACCATAGTGTGATGGTGTGTCCGAACATCATAACTGCACCCTATTGGCTATGGTGCATACCATGATGTCTCTTATCGAATTACCACTATAGTTTATGGGTTAGGCATTAGAGACAACCGCACTCACTTTAAATAGGGCACCACACAATTCCGTTGAGACGACACCATATGAACTATGGTTTAGAGAAACCTAAGCTGTCGTTTCTTAAAAGTTTGGGGCTGTGACGCTTATGTGAAAAAGTTTCAGGCTGATAAGCTCGAACCCAAAGCAGATAAATGCATCTTCATAGGACACCCAAAATAGTTGGGTATACCTCCTGTCTCAGATCCAAAAGCAATAGGGATTGTTTTTAGAATCGGGTCCTTTCTCAAGGAAAAGTTTCTCTTGAAAGAATTGAGTGGGAGGATGGTGGAGACTTGATGAGGTTGTTGAACCGTCACTTCAACTAGTGTGTAGCAGGGCACAGGAAGTTGTTCCTGTGGCACCTATACCAATTGAAGTGGAAGCTTATGATAGTGATCATGAAACTTCGGATCAAGTCACTACCAAACCTCATAGGTCGACAAGGATGCGTACTACTTCAGAGTGGTACGTAATCCTGTCTTGGAAGTCATGTTGCTAGACAAAAATGAACCTACAAGCTATGGAGAAGCGATGGTGGGCCCGGATTCTGAAAATTGGCTCGAGGCCATAAAATCCGAGAGAGGATCCATGTATGAAAACAAAGTGTAGACTTTGGAAGAACTACTTGATGGTCGTAAGGCTGTTGGGTACATATGGATTTTAAAAGAAAGACGGACAATGATGGTAAGTATCACCATTAAGAAAGCTCGACTTGTCATTAAGATGTTTTCCGACAAGTTCAAGGAGTTGACTACGATGAGACTTTCTCACTCGCAGCGATGCTAAGAGTCTGTTGGAATTATATTAGCAATTACTGCATTATTTATGAAATCTTGCAGATAGGATGTCAAAACATCGTTCCCTCGACGTTTTTCTTGAGGAAAGGTTGTATGTGATAAAACCAGAAGTTTTTGACAATCCAGAAAGATGCTAACAAGTATGCAAAGCTCCAGCAATCCTTCTAAGGACTGGAGTAAGCATCTCGGAATTGGAATGTACGCTTTGATGATATGATCAAAGATTTTGGGTTTATACAAAGTTTATGAGAAACTTGTATTTCCAAAGAAGTGAGTGGGAGCACTATAGAATTTTTGATGAGTATATGTTGTTAACATATTGTTGATCAGAAATGATGTAGAATTTCTCGAAAGCATGCAGGGTTATTTGAAAAGTGTTTTTCAATGGAAAATCTGGATTAAGCTACTTAAACATTGAGCATAAAGATCTATAAGGATAGATCAAAAACGCTTAGTAGTACTTTCAAATGAATACATACCGTGACAAGATTTTGAAGGAGTTCAAAATAGATCAGCAAAGTTCTTGGCTGTGTTACAAGGTATGAGCATTGAATAAGACTCAAGACCTTACCACGGCAGAAGAGAGAGAAAGGACGAAGGTCGTCCCCTATGCTTTAGACATAGGCTCTATAGTAAGCTATGCTGTGTACCGCACCTGAAGTGTGCCTTGCCATGAGTCAATCAAGGGGTACAAGAGTGATCTAGTAATGGATCACATGATAGCGGTCGAACTTATCCTTAGTAACTAGTGGACTAAGGAATTTTCTCGATTATGGAGGTGGGAAAAGAGTTCGTCGTAAAGGGTTACATCGATGCAAACTTTGACACTAATCCGGATGACTCTGAGTAGTAAACCGGATTCGTATAGTAGAACAGTTATTTGGAATAGCTCCAAGTAGCGCGTGGTAGCTGCATCTACAAGATGACATAGAGATTTGTAAAACACACATGGATCTGAAAGGTTCAGACTCATTGACTAATAAACCTCTCTCACAAGCAAGATATGAACAAACCCCATGGGTGTTGGACTCATTGCAATCACATAGTGATGTGAACTAGATTATTGACCATAGTGCAAGTGGGAGACTGTTGGAAATATGCCCTAGAGGCAATAATAAAATGGTTATTATTGTATTTCCTTGTTCATGATAATTGTCTATTGTTCATGCTATAATTGTATTAACCAGAAACCGTAATACATGTGTGAATACATAGACCACAACATGTCCCTAGTAAGCCTCTAGTTGACTAGCTCATTGATCAATAGATGGTCATGGTTTCCTGACTGGACATTGGATGTCATTGATAACGGGATCACATCATTAGGAGAATGATGTGATGGACAAGACCCAATCCTAAGCCTAGCACAAGATCGTGTAGTTCGTATGCTAAAGATTTTCTAATGTCAAGTATCATTTCCTTAGACCATGAGATTGTGCAACTCCCGGATACCATAGGAATGCTTTGGGTGTACCAAACGTCACAAGATAACTAGGTGGCTATAAAGGTGCACTACAGGAATCTCTAAAAGTGTCTGTTGGGTTGGCACAAATCGAGACTGGGATTTGTCACTCCGTGTAAACGGAGAGGTATCTCTGGGCCCACTCGGTAGGACATCATCATAATGTGCACAATGTGACCAAGGAGTTGATCACGGGATGATGTGTTACGGAACGAGTAAAGAGACTTGCCGGTAACGAGATTGAACGAGGTATTGGGATACCGACGATCGAATCTCGGGCAAGTAACATACCGATAGACAAAGGGAATTGTATACGGGATTGACTGAATCCTTGACATCGTGGTTCATCCGATGAGATCATCGTGGAACATGTGGGAGCCAACATGGGTATCCAGATCCCGCTGTTGGTTATTGACCAAAGAGATGTCTCGGTCATGTCTGCATTATTCCCGAGCCCGTAGGGTCTACACACTTAAGGTTCGATGACGCTAGGGTTATAGGGAAAGTATGTACGCGGTTACCGAATGTTGTTAGGAGTCCTGGATGAGATCCCGGACATCACGAGGAGTTCCGGAATGGTCCGAAGGTGAAGATTGATATATTGGACGAAGGATTTTGGAGTCCGAAAGTGTTCCGGAGGTACCGGGTGATGACCAGCATGACCGAAAGGTGTTTCGGGAGCCCCGACAAGTGTTGGGGGGCTTCATGGGCCAAGGGAAGGGGGCAAACCAGCCCACTAAGGGGCTGTGCGCCCCCCTTACCTATTCCCACGTGACCAGGGGGTTTGGGGCGCCCCATCTAGGGTTCCCACCTCCTGGCTTGGGGGCCAAGTCACCCAAGGGGGAGATCCCATCTGCCCTGGCCGCCGCCCCCCTAGGGGAAACCCTAGGGCGCCTCCCCTTGCCCTTGCACCTATATATAGTGGAGGTTTTGGGGCTGCAGAAGACACGAGTCTCTCTCTCAAAAGGCGCAGCCCTACCTCTCTCCCTCCTCGTCTCTCGTAGTGCTTGGCGAAGCCCTGCATGAGTACCGCGCTTGAGGGAGTCCTGGATTAGGGGGTGTCCGGATGGCCGGACTATACCTTCAGCCGGACTCCTGGACTATGAAGATACAAGATTGAAGACTTTGTCCCGTGTCCGGAAGGGACTTTCCTTGGCGTGGAAGGCAAGCTTGGCGATACGGATATATAGATCTCCTACCATTGTAACCGACTTTGTGTAACCCTAACCCTGTCCGGTGTCTATATAAACCGGAGGGTTTTAGTCCGTAGGACAACATACAGAACAACAATCATACCATAGGCTAGCTTCTAGGGTTTAGCCTCTCCGATCTCGTGGTAGATCAACTCTTGTACTACCCATATCATCAATATTAATCAAGCAGGACGTAGGGTTTTACCTCCATCAAGAGGGCCCGAACCTGGGTAAAACTTCGTGTCCCTTGCCTCCTGTTACCATCCGGCCTAGACGCACAGTTAGGGACCCCCTACCCGAGATCTGCCGGTTTTGACACCGACATTGGTGCTTTCATTGAGAGTTCCTCTGTGTCGTCGCCGTCAGGCTTGATGGCTCCTACGATCATCAATAGCGATGCAGTCCAGGGTGAGACCTTCCTCCCCGGACAGATCTTCCTCTTCGGTGGCTTCGCACTGCGGGCCAATTCACTTGGCCATCTGGAGCAGATCGAAAGCTATGCCCCTGGCCGTCAGGTCAGATTTGGAAGTTTAAACTACACGGCTGACATCCGTGGGGACTTGATCCTCGACGGATTCGAGCCACTGCCGAGCGCGCCGCACTGTCACGACGAGCATGATCTAGCTCTGCCGCCGAACAGTTCCCTGGAGGCCGCACCCGCATCGGCTTCGACCCTTAATACGGAGCCAACTGCGTTGATCGAGGATGGGTGGTTGGATGCCGCCTCGGGGGCTGCGATCCCAACGGCGATCAAGCCGAAAACCAGCTCTGCACTCCGCGAGACTCGTGACTCCAAGGAGCCGAACTCCTCTCCGGACTCCGAACCCTTCGTGCCCCTGCCGATCGAATCCGATTGGGCGCCGATCATGGAGTTTACTACCGCGGGCATCTTTCAGCACTCGCCTTTTGGCGATATTCTGAAGACACTAAAGTCTCTCTCTTTATCAGGAGAGCCCTGGCCGGACTACAGTCAGCAAGGTTGGGATACGGACAATGAAGAAATTCAAAGCCCACCCACCACCCACTTTGTAGCCACTGTCGACGATTTAACCGACATGCTCGACTTCGACTCTGAAGACATCGACGGTATGGACGCCGATGAAGGAGACGATGAAGAACCAGCGCCTACTGGGCCCTGGAAAGCCACCTTGTCATATGACGTATACATGGTGGACGCACCAAAAGATGACGACGAGGAGCGGAAGGACGCACCGAAGGCTTGTTCCCTCGAGAAGCAGTCAAAGCGACAACGCAAACGCCGCCCCAAATCCCGCCTCGACAGAAATAATGATCACATAGACCCAGCGCTGGAGCAGGGCGAACCGCTGCCGGACAACGGCAGTCCAGATAATCAAACCGAACAAACAAATTCTATCAAGGATAATGGTCCGAACGATATAACGCCGGACAGGCACCCGAAGCAGCAGAATGCCCGTAAAAGGCTTGTTGCCACCACGAGGAGTCTTAAAAAAACAGAAGCAAAGGCTCAAGGCTGCGCAAGACACACTCCAAATCAGATGGAGTAAAATACTCAACACAACAGCGAGGTACGGCGACAATCGCCCCTCCAAGAGCTACCCAAAGCGGAAGCTGCTACCTTAATTCGATGAGGAGGCCTCAGACCCCCCACAACCAAATATCAAAGCAGCCACCTGGCCGGATAAACGACCCCTCTACCAACACAGAGCGGCATACAATGCCACTCACAATACAACACGCGACCCATGCAAAGCTCCAGCAACCCTTCTAAGGACTGGAGTAAGCATCTCGGAGTTGGAATGTACGCTTTGATGAGATGATCAAAGATTTTGGGTTTGTACAAAGTTTATAAGAAACTTGTATTTCCAAAGAAGTGAGTGGGAGCACTATAGAATTTATGATGAGTATATGTTGTTGACTATTGTTGATCAGAAATGATGTAGAGTTTCTGGAAAGCATATAGGGTTATTTGAAAAGTGTTTTTCAATGGAAAACCTGGATTAAGCTACTTGAACATTGAGCATCAAAATCTATAAGGATAGATCAAAATCGCTTAATAGTACTTTCAAACGAACACATACCATGACAAAATTTTGAAGGAGTTCAAAAATAGATCGACAAAGAAGGAGTTCTTGGCTGTGTTATAAGGTATGAGTATTGAGTAAAACTCAAAGACCTGACCACGGCAGAATAGAGAGAAAGGACGAAGGTCGTCCCATATGCTTTAGACGTAGGCTCTAAACTATGCTATGTTGTGTACCGCACCTGAAGTGTGCCAAGCCATGAGTCAGTCAAGGGGTACAAGTGTGATCTAGGAATGGATCACAGGACAACGGTCAAGGTTATCCTTAGTAACTAGTAGACTACAGAATTTTCTCGATTATGGAGGTGGTAAAAGAGTTCATCGTAAAGGGTTACGCAGATGCAATCTTTGACACTAATCTGGATGATTCTAAGTAGTAAACCGGATTCGTATAGTAGAACAGTTATTTGGAATAGCTCCAAATAGAGCGTGGTAGCTGCATCTACAAGATGACATAGAGATTTGTAAAGCACACACGAATCTGAAAGGTTTAGACCCGATGACTATAACATCTCTCACAAGCATAACATGATCAAACCCAGAACTCATTGAGTGTTAATCACATGGTAATGTGAAATAGATTATTGACTCTAGTAAACTCTTTGGGTGTTAGTCACATGGGGATGTGACCTTGAGTGTTAATCACATAGCGATGTGAACTGGATTATTGACTCTAGTGCAAGTGGGAGACTGTTGGAAATATGCCCTAGAGGCAATAATAAATTAGTTATTATTATATTTCCTTGTTCATGATAATCGTTTATTATCCATGCTAGAATTGTATTGATAGGAAACTCAGATACATGTGTGGATACATAGACAACACCATGTCCCTAGTAAGCCTCTAGTTGACTAGCTCGTTGATCAATAGATGGTTACGGTTTCCTGACCATGGACATTGGATGTCGTTGATGACGGGATCACATCATTAGGAGAATGATGTGATGGACAAGACCCAATCCTAAGCCTAGCACAAGATCGTGTAGTTCGTATGCTAAAGCTTTTCTAATGTCAAGTATCATTTCCTTAGACCCTGAGATTGTGCAGCTCCCGGATACCGTAGGAATGCTTTGGGTGTACCAAACGTCACAACGTAACTGAGTGGATATAAAGGTGCACTGCGAGTATCTCCGAAAGTGTCTGTTGGGTTGGCACGAATCGAGACTGGGATTTGTCACTCCGTGTAACGGAGAGGTATCTCTGGGCCCACTCGGTAGGACATCATCATAATGTGCACAATGTGACGAAGGAGTTGATCACGGGATGATGTGTTACGGAACGAGTAAAGAGACTTGCCGGTAACGAGATTGAACGAGGTATCGGGATACCGATGATCGAATCTCGGGCAAGTATCGTACCGATAGACAAAGGGAATTGTATACGGGATTGATTGAATCCTTGACATCGTGCTTCATCTGATGAGATCATCATGGAGCATGTGGGAGCCAACATGGGTATCCAGATCCCACTGTTGGTTATTGATCGGAGAGTTGTCTCAGCCATGTCTGCGTGGCTCCCGAGCCCGTAGGGTCTACACACTTAAGGTTCGATGACGCTAGGGTTATAGGGAAAGTATGTACGTGGTTACCGAATGTTGTTCGGAGTCCCGGATGAGATCCCGGACGTCACGAGGAGTTCCGGAATGGTCCGGAGGTAAAGAATTATATATGGGAAGTCCCGTTTTACTCACCAGAAAAGTTTCGGGTGCTATCAGTAGCGTACCGGGACCACCGGGAGGGTCCCGGGGGTCCACCAGGTGGGGCCACTAGCCCCAGAAGGCTGTGTGGGCCAAGTGTGGGAGGGGACCAGCCCCAAGTGGGCTGGTGCGCCCCCCACCAAGGCCCAAGGCGCGTGGAGAGTGGGAATGGGGCAAACCCTAGGTCCAGATGGGCCTTAAGGCCCACCCTAGGGCGCCCCCCTCTCCTCTCCCCTTTGGCCGCCACCCTAGATGGCATCTAGGGCTGCCGCCACCCCTAGGGATGGAACCCTAGATGGGGGAGAAGCCCCTCCCCTCCCCCTATATATACTTGAGGTATTGGGGGCTGCCCAACACATGATTTGATCTCCCTCTTGGCGCAGCCCGACTTCTCTCCCTCCTCGTCTCTCGTAGTGCTTGGCGAAGCCCTGCTGGAGTCCCGCGCTCCTCCACCATCACCACGCCATCGTGCTGCTGCTGGACGGAGTCTTCCCCAACCTCTCCCTCTCTCCTTGCTGGATCAAGGCGTGGGAGACGTCACCAGGCTGTATGTTTGTTGAACGCGGAGGCGCCGTTGTTCGGCGCTTAGATCCGAATCGACCGCGATCTGAATCGTTGCATGTACGACTCCACCAACCGCGTTCTTGCAACGCTTCCGCTTAGCGATCTACAAGGATATGTAGATGCACTCCCCTTCCCCTCGTTGCTAGATTACTCCATAGATTGATCTTGGTGATGCATAGAAAATTTTAAATTTCTGCTACGATCCCCAACAGGAAATACTTACGCAAGCATGTTTTCCAAGATAGTCAAGTGGGCATGGTAGATTATTTTCGAGTTTCATCATAGCTACATAAGATGGCTCAATGTTGCAGTAATCTCAGAGCTAAAATAAAACATAGCTCAAGTATCCATACGCCAGCATGGCGGGGTAGGCGAAGCGGGTGAGTGCCTCACCCTAGATGGCTAAAGTCCAGTAGCCGAAAGCATCACTAGTTTATGCTCTGACCCAAGTAGCATGGGACATGAGATCCCATGTGAATGAGAAAGGACCATCTTGCAAGGCTAAATAATCTTGGGTGACCGATAGCGAAGTAGTACTGTGAGGGAAATTATGGCGGAAAGAACCCTAGTGGGTAGTGAAATAGAACGTGAAACCGCGCTGAGCTCACTCACATCCCATTTTCAATGTTGTCGTAATATCAGACCTAAAACAAAACATAGCAAGTACCCATATGCTAGTGTCATAGACTCGCATCCCATTTATTTTAAATCTTGAAAACTATTGTTCTTATTTTCATTGAATCTAATCATCCACTCGAAGTTTATATCTATACTCCATTTATCATCTTGCTAATCCAATTAGAAGGATGGATACTTGGTGAAGTAGGATTCAAAAGGCACCTCTAAAGGAACTATCTTTCTTTTCAGATTCACCTATCTTCAATTTAGAAATTTCACCTATTCTCCTTACCTTTCACTGTCATATTCCAGGATTATCAGTTATAACATAAAATATAAACTCTTAATTATAAAAATATAAAAATAAATAATACAACCAGAGTGCTCTTCCTATGCTTGGCACCGCATCTTGGCGAGCTCGTGTCGTCCAACCAGAGTGCCTTTATCGCTGGCCGCGGGGTGCACGACAACTTTATGCTGGCGCAGCAAACGGCCAGATAGTTCCACAGCAGCAAGGCCCTGTGGATTCTTCTCAAACTTGACATAGCGTGTGCTTTCAACTCCGTGTACTAGCCCTTCCTCCTCGAGGCCCTGCGCACCTTGGTTTTGGCAAGTGTTGGCAAGCATGGGTATCAAATCTTCTGTCCACCTCCTCCACTCGCATGCTCATAAATGGCAATGCTAGACCTCCCATGGATCACGTGCGTGGCCTACGCTAGGGTGCCCTCTCTCGCCCTTGCTATTTGTCCTCGTCATCGACACACTCAACTCCATGGTGCAACACGTAGTTCGGTGTGGTGTGCTACAGAGGCTCACGACAAGACCTGCTGCTTCCAGCATCATGCTTTTCGCGGATGACGTTTTGATTTTTTGCCACCCATCTGAGTCTGGACTGTTGGTGGTGTGTGCGATTCTACAATGCTTCGATGCGGCCTCTGGCATGGCCACCAACTTAAAAAAGATATGTCACTCCAATCCGCTGCACACCCGAGGATTATGCGTGCGCGAGAACCATTCAGTCTTGCCTTGTCGTTCCATTCTCGATCTCCTACCTCAGCTTGCCTCTTTCGGTGAGGAAAGTTCCAGTCTCGACACTGATGTTGTTTGTTGAGAGAATGTCCAAGTGCCCTGCCACTTGGCAGGCTTCTCTTCTTTCCCGAGGTGAACGGCTTGCCCTTGTGTGACACGTTCTGTCCACCATGCCCGTCCATATTTTGTTGTCCATGACACTCTAACCGTCCATTCTGAAGCTTGTGATGTGGATCATTAGAGATTTCCTTTGGCACAAACGGCGTGAGGCCAGGGCGGGGAACTGCCTCGTCAGCTGGGCCAAAATCTGCCAATCGTTGGAACTTGGAGGTTTGGGTGTGCGTGATCTCCAGCGCATAGGCATCGCCCTTCGCGTGCGCAGGCTCTGGCTGCGAGCAATTGATCCATCGAGGCCGTGGAACCATCTTCCTCTCCCTACCACGACACGCAGGACATCTTCAGGGTTTCCACTTCCCGGACTTTGGGGGACGACAAGACTTCTATGTTCTGGCTTGACCATTGGATCGATGGCCATTCCATTCGTGAGATTGCTCCCACCCTATTTTCCCTTATGCCTCGTCAACACCTCAACCATCGCCTAGTCTGTGATGACCTCAAGTTGCGCTCTTGGATCTAGGACATCCATGGCACTCTCAGCGTGGTGGCCACTATCAAGTACATCTCTTTCTCACAACACCTACACCATGTCAACCTGTTGTCCGAGCCAGACTGCTAGCTATGGTGTTGGACTGACAACATGGTATATTCCGCAAGCTCTTGCTACATGGCCATGTTACAGGTATCTATCCCCGACCCGCACTAGCACCTAACCTGGAAGGGTTCGGCCCCGACAAGCGTCAAGTTCTTCCTATGGCTTGTGCACCTTAATAGATGCTGGACTGCAGATGATCTCAGAAATCTTGGCCTTCCGTACCCTTCTAGTTGCATGCTTTGTGATCAAGAGGCTGAAATGATCCACCATCTCCTTGTGGGTTGTGTCTTCTCTAGGCAAGTTTGGTACCATGTGATTTCATTGTGCCGCTTCACTGCCATGCCACCGGATGGGACAACAACACTCTTCTATTGGTGAGCTGCGGCGTCGGCATCCTGCCCTCCCAGTTTGCGCAAAGGATTTGACTCCATTGTCCCTCTCTGTGTGTGGATGATTTGGTAACATCGGAGCAAGCAGGCATCTATCCCCGGCCTAGTGACATCCATCCAGGGTGAAGCACGGGCATGGACTAATGCAGGAACCAAAGGGCTACGTTTGATTTTCGAGCAACCCTGTCTACTCCTTGGGTTTGCTTCCACACCATCTTGTGTACGCGGCTTGGCAACCCCCTAACTCTGTTCTTTGTTTCCCTCTATCAATGCATTGATACGCTCCACCCGTATTGGCGAAAAAATAGTGTACTTAGCAACCATGTTTCAGAAATAATTAAATCGGACATATACTCTGTTTGGTATAGTGAAACATTTTTCATCGTGCGCCCTTTCATTACTCCCCCCCTCTTTATATTTTTCAGAATCCTCCCTGCCACCGTGAAAAAACATGGTTGAGTAACCTCGACTCAACAACCCATGTCAGATTCTTTCAGTTGGTGTGTAAACACAAAAATCTTTCGGTACTTTGGCATATGATCTGGCCAGAATAGACATCATATTTTGTTGGATTAAATTGCAGCAAAGTCGCCTATTTCAATATTCAATCTGGTCATTTTGGTTTCATTCTGAATGGGATTCAACCAAAATTTGAATTTTGTTTGAGACTAAAAGTCATCGCCTTTTTCACCGGAACATAAAGTTCATTGTAATTGGGTGAAATCTCGGTGAAGAATGTCGAGCCTTCGAAATTATTAGCCTCAAGTTCATGAGAGCATTATAATTCACAAGTAGCGTACTTGGCAACCGTGTCCGAGACCTCGGTTCATGAGTTTAATCGGATCAAACGAACTAAGCACAGATTCATTCACGAATGATATGATTCAGCACTTAGAAACGAAGTCCAACACAAACTTCACATGTCCAAGACTAAGATAGTTGCCAAGAACAGCACACGTTTGGAATTGTGGACATGGCAAACATGCATGCATGCATGTGCCAAGGACCTGCCAAACAGCAAAGGATCAAGAAGCGTTAATGTCGTGGGCGCTCAGGCTCAGCCGAAGAGCATCTGGGCGTGCGGGGTGAGGTCCTTGTGCACCTCCTTGATGGTGCCCTCGGCGACGCCGGTGGCGACGGACACTTCCTTGACGGACCTGCCGGCGCCGGCGCGCTGCACGACCATGAAGCTGATGGCGGCGGCGACCGACTCCGGGTTGCGGCGCACGTCGAGCCCTTGCTCGACCCTCCGCACGGCCTCCTGTGCGTCGCGCACCTCCTGGTTGCCCAGGCCGAGCCGGGAGCAGAAGCGGCGCAGGTAGTCAGTGGCGCTGACGACGCCGATGTCCATCACCTGGCCGTCCTCCTCCCCGAGGAGCTTCTTGATGTGCGTCGTCATCTTGCCGACGTCCTTCTTGGCGGCCACGCCCCCGGCGGTGACGGACGCGAGCTCCTTGTACGTGCGCGGCATGCCGAGGTTGCGGCAGGCGATGTAGAGGCAGGCGGCGTAGACGGAGTCCCGCTTCCGGCCGCGCGGGCAGCCCTTGGCCTCGTCCAGCTTCTTGAACGTCTCCTTGGCCAGGTCCCGGATGGTGGCCACGAGGCCGAGCCGGTCGGCCATGTCGGGGATGCCGCGGAAGCCGTCGACGAGGGTGTTTTCGGAGGCCACCCCCGCGTCCGGCACCGACATCCTCGGCGGAGCCTTTGTCGCCACGCCGGTGGCGGAGGACTTCCTGGTCTTGTTGGTGTAGTCGATGACGGTGGAGAGCTTGGTGTTGAGGAAGGGGTCGCCAGAGGTGCCGACGCGGCTGGGGTCGCGGTCGTCGCCGCCGCCGTCGTCGGCGAAGTTGCGCCACTCGGAACCCTCGTCGATGTAGTGCGCGTCGAGGACGAGCGCGCACTCGGTGCAGATGGTGTCGCCGGTGCCGTGGTCCAGGACAACCTCCGTCGCGGGGCGGCACTCCGGGCAGTACACGCGCTCGTCCGCCGCGGAGCAGGTGCTGGTGTACATGGCTGCTGCTGCTGCCGCCGCCGCCGTGTGCGCAGTTTTGGTATTGGTTGTGGCGACGGGTTGGGGAAAAGGGTCTGAAGGTTAGATTGGGGGCTTTGGGCTGATATTTATGGACGCATAGGTCGGTTAGTTCGACTCGGTTTTGCACGGCGGTGATTCTTTTGCGAGAAGTTTTTACAATCATTGTCCTCCTCGTACCCATTGTCCGACACCACCCACAGTCGGTTTCGGCTCCACAAAATTTGTAAACACAAGTCCACAGTCGGCTTCGGTCGAGAGATTTTCCTTTTTTCTAAACAAAGAACGAGGGCTCTCACTCGATCCTTCTCCAGCGCCGCCGCCGCCGAAGCACTTCCGTCGCCGCCGGACCAAATCAAAGCTTCGCATCGTCCCCTCCACCGGACCGCGCTTGCAGTATCTTCGGTCGCCGCTGAAGCACTTCCGTCGCCGCCGTGAGATTTTTCTGCGGAATCGATCATCCCAGCTGACCCGTCCTATCCAATTGACACGCAGGGGCTTGTATTTTTGGTGGCAGCAAATCGATCTTGGGGACAAAGATGGCAAGCAACAAGAGGAGGAAGGCTGTGGCCGCGTCGCTCATGCCGCCGTTAGCCGAGTCGCTGCTGCCGCCGGATGAGCTGATGACGGATGTGTTCCTGTAGCTGCCCGTCAAATCCCTCCTCCGCTTCCGGACCGTCTGCCGCTCCTGGGCCGCGCTGCTCTCCTCCGACGAGTTCTGCGGCCTCCACAGGGCCAAGGTCGAGGCCGAGGCAGCACCGTCACCCAAGCTGCTATTCATCTCGCCGGCCGCGAGCTTCGACTCCACGGGGATTTACTCGTGCTCGCCATCAGGCAACGGTCTCCTGCTCACTCTCAACGACGTGCGTGGTGACCATGTGGACATGACGCCTGCGCCGTGCCACGGCCTCACCCTCTTGCATGACGCCGTTGAGCCAGCCTACTATGTTTTCAACGCGACCACACGGGCCGTCACCCGGCTGCCGCCTTGCCAAGACTCCTTCATGGCCATTGCTTGTCTCGGATTCGATTCCAGGAGGAGGGACTACAAGGTAGTGAGGTTGTTTTTCGAGAAACACTTCGGGGTTGATAATATCAAGTGCGAGGTGTACGCCCTTGGTGGCGAGCACGGGGATCGCTGGATGCCGGCTGCCGGTGGTGTGCCCTTTAGGTTCTGCAAGTTTGCCGCTGATGCGATAATCGCAACACGGAGTGAAGCTAAGCTGATGCCGGTGTTCGCAGACGGATTTCTGCACTGGGTTGTCGACTCGCCTCTTTTCCTCGCAAAGCCAAGAGCTGCCGTCTTATCGTTCTCTCTCGCAGATGAGACCTTTAGATGGTTCAGGTCACCAATCTTCGAGGTCCCAGGAGTGCACCTGGTGGAGCTTGATGGCCACTTGTGTATGGTCCGGGACCTCCGTCCCGATACTAGTATTATGGAGATTTGGGAAATGCAGGACTGCAACTCTGGTGATTGGACGTTGGCACATCGTATTGATTTGTTACAACATGTTCAAAGAGGTTTGACGGAGCCGCAAATTATTAGAGTCATTGGGTCTGTTGGCAACTGTGGATCAAGGAACAAGGTAATCTTGGCTACATCCAAACGCAAGGTGATCACCTATGACCCAGTATCTGCAACTCTGGAAACCGTTCTTGCAATCAGAGAAACTCATTCACCTTACGAAACCAAGCAATCTGCTCCTAGAGTCAGTTTATTTAAAGAGAATCTTGCTCCGGTGCACAGAACAAATGAAGAGATAGACTCGGGTTCTCCCCTGGCCAAGGCAACTAAGGAGATCCTACTCCGACTCCCGGGTAATTTTGCAGTGCAGTTCAAGCTGGTCAGCAAGCAGTGGCTTACATTGATCGAGAGTCGAAGCTTCATGCGCTCTTACTATGAGCATAACAACAACATAGACAGGAGGCCCAAGATCATGCTTGTGGGCAAGGGTGCTAGAGGTCTGGGTTTCAGTTTTGCTCCCATGGGTAAATTGCTTCAAGAGGCTCCTAGTCAAGGAACATGGCTTGACACAAGGGTGGTTTGCTCCAAGCCTTGTCATGGCATGAACCTGTTAAGTACTGAGAGTGAGGACTATCTCTACAACCCTTGCACAGGTTACGGCAGTAGATACCACACTCAAGGGAGGCTCGCCTATGTGCCCAACCATATACTCTCGATGATGCACGACAGTGTCCATACACCAGAAGATCATGCTTTTGGTGTTGGCAACAGGAATGTTGGCCTGGGGTTCAATCATCTGACACGGGAGCATGTCATTGTTCAAATCTTATATCACTTGAAGGACTTTGAATCTCGTCAATATTTATTTACATTCTCAGTAATTGCCACTGGATCGGTGCAAGACCACTTTCAGCCGCCTCTTCCTGTAAATGACATGCCACCAACCTATCTGTCAGGAGTACTATATTGGATGAGTGAACCAAGGTTAGGCCAGAGTTATGAGAGGGCCATTGTGTCTTATAACATTGCGACTAGGATGTTTGGTGTCATCTCCTGCCCCTCAAGCATCGCAGTGTGGAGCAGCACAAGTCCATCCCAAGCATTTGTGGTAGAGCTTGAGGGGATATTATGTGCTGTTCATGCAGATCCAGTTGCAGATGAGTTGGATATTTGGAAGCTGGAACATGGTCGATGGGATAGAGCATGTAAAATATATTTAGAAGACTGCCCAGGCTATTCCCTTGGAGCAAATGGTGTGGTTCCCTTGGCCGTTGACCCCAAGGATGGGAGAATCATGCTGAACACAGGGAGGAAATTGGGTCTTTATGATCCAACAAAGCAATCGATTGAGAACTTGTATGATCTTGATGAGGTCTTGCATGTCACAAGTTCAGAGCAGTCTCCACGCGTTGGAGTGTATGAAGATGTCTAGATAACCAAATGCGGACATCATGTCGAGAAGTTCTGCCCGCCGAAGTCACCTTTGGAGCAGCCCGCGTTTTTCGGTGAGCCTTCACCTAAATTATCTGGGAAGCAATTTACGTGCTCCAATGGCGTTCAACCTTTGGAGGGGAGAACTCCTCTGGACAGTAAAGTTATGCCTCTGGTCCCAATGTTATACGAGGAGAGCTTGGCAAGCTTTCCATTCTTCGCAAAACTAGGTGGTTAAGCTGATGTGTTACCAAAAGTTAAAAAGTCCAGCAGTTTCGTTTTGGTAGCACCGTGTGTTTTCTGACATGTGTCAGTTACTCAATATAGGTGGTGGAAACAGCAATTGTACTCCTATTATAGGTTTTTTAGTATTTCTTATTGAGTTATTTATCATCAACAATCTCTTTGTATAATTGTCTGCTGGGAAAGCTTATGTACTGATGTTTTTGTAATGTTACTTACTCTTTGTGTTCAGAGATTTACTTTTGCTATGTAAGTGTATTATTGTTCTCCTTGTTAGACCAGGTTGCCAATGCCAGGACATATGTATGCTTGAGTTGAGCTCTGGGATGTGTAGCCAATCCCATTCTTCTAACTGCATTTCTGATGCTATGGTGGCCTGGCTGATTACATCGAGAGTAGAATTTTAGAAATATATACATATCCTGGGGAGTGTCAAATGTACTCCCTCCGTAAAGAAGTATAAAAGCGTTTAGATCACTACTCTTATGAAGAGAGAATACCTTACGAAGTAAGAATTTGTGGCAAGTCCTTGATGAGAAATTGATTAGTGGAGAACAACTGGAGGTGTATTTGTGTGGGTCTTTAGATCATACAGATGGATCGACTATTTTCAAGCACTGTATGTTCGTCAGTTGCAAAATTTCCAAGGCTTTCTAGCTAGGAACCTAAACTTGCAACGCTTTTGTTCCATCGCTGGCACGGGCTCTGCTGCATCTTTCTATCTCAGCTTTTTAGGTCAACTCAGTCAAAGAATGACCAGATTCATCAACCACAAAAGAGGTTCAGTCAATTGTGTGTATTACCAATGCTAACATTACTACTCCCAGTGCTTCATCCCTATCCTGGGAGGCTGGGACAAAAACATATAGAGAATACTACCGTGTAACTAAATATAACTCAAATTATGAAGATCAGATAGCTCATAACCAAGAAGCTTAATGACTCGAATCATCTATGTGCCGTGAAGCAAAATTCTTGTACAGATTCACTAGCTAAAGTTGCTCCAGTCCGAGAGCAACTGTCATGTTTTACTTGTTGTGACAATCTGTAACATGCAGTGCTTCCAATACAAATAGAAAACAGAATGGTCTGGTGCCTTTGCTTTCAGAAAGAAAAATCAAGCAATCAACTGCTGGAGATAATTAGAGTCTACTAACACACAAGGTCTGCTCCATGTCACAGAGTGAACCAAATATTCATGATACAAAGTGAATCTAAGGGAAGTATAATGCTGGTGGATCAAGTACCATGACAACAACGCGAGGGAAATTAAAGGAGCAAATACAATGTTACCATGGCAACAATTACGAGGACCACGAACCAAATCTAAATGTGATGAGAAAGCAATTTAAGTACATAAACTGTGAGGATCTCTAATGGGACACCAAACTCAACCTGGGGGATTCCCTATATAAAAGCTAACGGGGCAACAGTTGCTGTAGCCTTAAACGTGGAAATTCTTCCATCTCCGTTTAGCTCGTACTCCCTCCGTTCCTAAATATAAGGTGTATTAGTTTTTCAAAAAGTCAACTGTTGTCTATGTTTGACCAAGTTTACAGCAAAATATATAAAGATTTATGATACTAATTATATAAAATGTAAAAATACAGTTCATGATGAATCTAGTGATAATGATTTGGTATTCTAGATATTGATATTTTTGTCTATAAACTTGGTCAAACTTAGAGATGTTTGACTTTTTGAAAAAATAATACACCTTATATTGAGGAACGGAGGGAGTATTAATAAAGTGGTCGTATGCATCGCCTAGATGCAGAGGCCGCCTCCTTTTCTAAAAAAAATATCTCCGTTTAGCTCGTATCAATCCTGCTCGACAACTACTCTTGCAGCACCCGCGGAAAAGAGGTGACGCCAAGACACGTAGAAATATGACACAACATTGTCGGCGCGCTCCGCTCTGTAGAAGATCATTGGTAGTGGGCGTACCATGTAGTGCTGGTGAATCAAGTACTGGCTGATGGGAAGGTCTGGTACGTAGCTGCAGCGGTGGAAGCTGATGAAGCCGCGGCTAATGGCAGCCGCAAATGCACCGATCGCAGTAAGTCTCGGTGCAGCATGAGGCGAGCCTTGTACTAGCAGGTAGCGCACACTCTGTGCCCGGTACCAGTGGTCCATATGCTGCTCGTCTTGGCCGGGAGGGGCCTCGGCCGCGCGCTGCTGCTCCGGGAGCGCCGACGACGCCGCGTCCTTGACGGCCGGCCGGGGTCGTGACGGTGCGGTGCTGTGCTCCACCAAGGAAAATAATAGCGCGCTGTAGAAAATAGCATGGCCCCTGAAAATATGCTATTAGATATTGATTTATTTAGCGAGACAATTCTTTATATGCTATAGTGTGTTATTAGCGACGATATAGCGCGCTATTTTTTTCAGTGGCTCTACGGCAGAGGCCGTTAGTGTTGACGGGTGCACCAAGCAGAAACCATCGGAATGGGATGGCGTGTTTGTTCCGCCAACATTCGCAATGTGCGTAGGGGTAGCAACCCAACCATGACTCGGGTCCTCAAAGGACGATCAAAGGCCGCCGCACACAGTACAGTACCATCGGGCCTACAAAATTGGGCTTGAACTCAAGAAAGCCCGACACGGCCCGGTCGGCCCGGCCCGACTACGGCTAAAAACATGTTTTGTGCAGGCCCGAGCCTGGCCTTGCCTGCCTGTCGGGCTCAGTTTCTAGGCTTGAGCCCGGCCTGACGGCACACTCGGTCTTAGCCCGGCCCGGAATTTTCAGGCCGTTTGGGCCGGGCTGCCCATGGCCAGGTCTAGTCGAGACCCTGCAGCTCCACAATGCCGAGACTCCACGTCATCAATGCGTCACATGAAATACTGTTTCACTGCTGAAACCGTCCATTGGTCTCTTGAGCCAATGCACACCTTCAAGAGTGATACCCCTAAGGGGAACAACACAAGAGCGTCGCCGTTATCTGATAGGCTGATCTAGGGCCACGTCCCTTTCATGCACGTTGGCAACAAATTCATTCACTCATGCACGTTGGAAGCCAGGGCCACATCCCATTCCTTTTCATCACGGGCTACCCAGGTGCTTCTCCACTTCAGAGAAAAGGCTAGGCTAAGCCCAAATAGGGCTTGGACCTAACCCGGCTTTAAATTAATAAAGGCATTAACCGGTCAGGATACAAACAGCAGCAACATACAAGCATAATAGAACAAGAAAAGGGAAAGGGAAATGGGGATGCAACCCCAAACGGCAGATACAAGGTGAGCAAAATAAGCAAATGGTCAGCATACGTTTAATTTTTAGGCACTATTATTTTTTGTTTTACTATATTTATATTTATATTTCTGAAATGGAAAATATTGTATTTACATATTTCAAAATGATTATCATACATTTAATTGTTTTAGCATGGCGTAAGAAAATGTCCGTGCCTCTTTTATATAATATTGGTACCATTTGAATAAATGTTCTGCATTTAAGAAATGTATTATATAATATTGGTACCATTTGAATAAATGTTCTGCATTTAAAAATGTTGACCATGTATAAAAAATAGTAAATTTTGCAATAAAAAATGCTCATCAACAATTTAAAAAATGTTAAATTTGTACAGAAAAAATGTTGACCATGCATTAAAAAAATGTTAATTTAGTATTTGAAATTTTTTAATCAGCCATTTGAAAATGCTAAAAATGCATATTAAAATGTTGACTGTGTATTAAAAAGAGGTCGCCACAACATGAAAAATATAAAATTGTCAATCAAGCATGTGCAAAATATAAAAAACGTGTACAGGAAGTTGACCATGTATTCAAAAACTGAGAAAGAAACAAAGGAAACCGGTGAAAACCAAAAAAAAAACATAAGGCTAAAGAAAACTATTGAAAAATAGAAAAACCAAAAGAAAACAAGAAAGAAGATGAAACGAGTACATCAACCAGCACGAGCGATCTCCTCAGTCTGAAACAGCGAACAGGAAAAACCGACGGAAAACAGTCTGGCCTAGTACTGTAGCGGTGTTGAATATGCTTTAGATGAGACCTATTGAAACAGTCGCTATATGTGAGATAGAGCATTTGCGATGCATCGAATGGGGATTACCACAACCGCTCGCACCTTGGCACTTAATAAATGGCCTGGCGAACGTGGGAGGTGGGGGGCAGGGGGGCTTTTGCTCTCGAGCGGATGCCTATTTTTCTTGTTTTATTGTACTTGTATTTATATTTCTAAAATGGAAAACATTTTATTTACATATTTCAAAATGCTCATAATACATTTAAATTTTTAATGTGGTGTAACAAAATGTTCGTGCCTCTTTTAAATAATAATGGTAGCATTCGAAAAATGTTTGTGACATTTAAAAAATGTTCGCATTTCTAAGTAATATGTAAGAACTATTTCCCATATTTTCCAACAGTTTAGCACATGAATAAAATACTATAGTATGTTAGTTGTCTGCTGCCGGGGCTTTGCGCCGCCCGACCTTACTCAAGGCTCGATAAATCCACCAAATGCTATTGATTGTTTCTTTATATGGGCCTGCCAGCCGCACGGGTCACCAGGGCCCTTTTTCATGTTTTTCTATTTTTTTATTTCTCTATTTTTTAATTACTTTCATTTATACTAATGTATATTATAAATAAGTGTATTACAAAAAGCTTTTCATAATAAGACTTTAAAAATGTTAACTAAGAATTTGAAAAATATTGAATGTGTATAAACAAAATGTTTCTCATGTACACAAAATATACAATATGTGTGAAAACATTAATCATCTAAAATTGTTATCAAGCATTTGCAAAAATATTGAGCAATTATTCAAAAAAAATGAATGAATATTTTTAAAAAATATTAAATTTGTGTAAAAACATGTTTGCCATGATTTAAAACGAATGTTCAACATTAATAAAAAATATTAATCAAGCATTTAAATTTTTTAATTGCATATAAAAACATGGTGACTATGTATTAAACTTGTAGTTGAATAATGTTTATCAGGCATTTGCAAATTATTAAATGTATATAGAAAACATGTTGATCACTCGTGAAAAAACAAATTATTTTGCATTCTAAAGAAATATTTATCAAGAATTTGAAAATGTTAAATGTAAATGTTACCATGCATTAAAAATATTAATCTTGTGATAGAGAAATATTAATGAAGCATTTAAAAATGTTAAAAATGTGTACATGAAACTCTTGACCATAATAAAAAAATGTTAAGCTTGTGTATAAAAAATCTAAATCGAGCATTCGAAAAATGTTAAAACGTGTAAAGAAAGTTGACCATTATTTGTACCGATAAAGAAACAACAAAATAAAATAGATGAACCAAGGAAGGAAAAAAGGAAAATGAAAGAAGAATGTAAAATAGAAAAAAATAACTACATGAAAACAGAGAAAGAACCAAAGAAAGACGAAGAAAAGGAGAAAGAAAAGAAAGAACAGTGAAATTAATGAAAGAAGAAGAAAACCGGTGAAATAAAACATATTACTAAAGAAAACCGTTCAAAAAATAGATAAACAGAAAGATGAACTAAAATAAAACTAAATAGGAAACACAAATAAAAAAGGCTGAAGAAACTATTACACCAACTACCATGACTGATCTTCTTGATTCAAAACAGCGAACAAAAAACAGACGAAAAACGGGGTGGCCCACTACTGTAGGAGGGGTGTATATGCTAGAGGCGAGACCGTAGGAACACTCACTATAAGCGAGATATAGTCTTTGCAAAGCGTGAAATACGGATTACCACGACTGCTCGCCCTTGGCACTTAAGAAATTGCCCATCATACGTGGAGGAGCTTGGGTTTGCGAGCGGCCGTCCTATTTTTTATTATACTTTTATTTATAATTATAAGATGGAAAGTATTTAATTTACATATTTCAAAAATGCTCAGCATACTTTAATGTTTTTAAAATAGTGAAAGAAAATATCCGTGACTCTTTTAAATCATATTGGTAGCATTAAAAATCATCATATTCAGAAATGTTCGCGCGTTTCGAAAATATGTTATTGACATATATAATATGTAGGCACTATTTCCCAATATATTTAGCACATGAATACATTGTTTTGTATCCCTAGAAGAAAGAATATACTGTATTAATATGTTAGTTGTGTGCACACGGGGATTTGAGCCGCACGTCCCTATTAAATGCTCGTAGGTACAGCTGAATAGTGATCATTGTCGAAGGAATCCAGACGGACAATCCCGTGTCTTGGTTGTAGCGAGAGTTAGTGCGCTCTTGCGCAAGGCGCGTCCATAAATGGGCCCGCTAGGCGCGCGGGAGGCCAGGGCCTCTTTTTAGTTGTTTTCTATCTTTATTTATTTTTTGTTTACTTTCATTTATACTTTCAAATATTCTTAATAAATATTCCCTCTGTCCTAAAAAATAAGTGTCTCAACTTTGTACTAACTTTAATACAGAATTGTAATAAGCTTGAGACACTTATTTTGGGAAGGAGGGCCTATATTACAAAAACGTTTCCATAAAGTATTTGAAAAATAATCTTAACCAATCATTTGAAAAATGTCAAATGCATGTAAAGAAAATGTTTCTTCTGTATACGCAAAATATACAATGTGCGTGAAATATGTTAATCATGTATTTAAAAAATATTATCAAACATTCGAAAAATGTTGAACGGGTATTTGGAAACTTTGAATCAAGAATTTGAAAGATATTAAATGCGTATAAAAAATGTTGGCCATGTATTCAAATAATGTTTACCAAGTATTTGGAAATTTTGAATGAAGCATTTCAAAAATGCTAAATGTGTATAGAAAAATGTTGACTATATATTAATTTTTTTAATTTTTGTATTGTATTCAAAAAACTTAAACTTGCAATTGAACAATATTGCTGGCAAGTGTCATACCTGCACGAGCAAACTCCCTTCACTGACGCGCCCTTTCGTGCCAATCCATATGCGGGGCATAACACCTGCTATTTTTCAATTTCATTTTCATTTCCATTTTTATGTTTATATTTTGCATTATTCATATTATATAATATTTAGAAAAAAATGTGATTTAAAAATGATCAGGAAACAAAAAAATACTCGTGCATTTTAAAAAATGTTTGCATATTAAAAAAGTTCATAATTTGAAACAAATGTTAGGAAATAAAAAAAATGATTTTGAGAACCGTTTAGGAATTTGAACAAATGTTAGCGATTTTTCAAAAATCAGTAAAACCTTTCATCGATTCAAACAGTGTTTGCTGATAGAAAGTTATTTAAAAGAATTTGAAAGCTATTCAGGCATTTATTAAAAAAATATTTGGCTAAATAAAAAATGATCCTGAATTTCAAAAAAATTATTCCCCAATTTCGAGAAAATGTAGGTTATTTCAAAACAACGTTCATGAGTTTAAAAAATTGCGAATTTGATAAAAAAATCCGCCATTTAAATTGTTTTTGTGATTTTGAAATTTTATTTTGAATTCATGAAAGTATACATGTATTGAAAAATATTAATGATTAAAAATACATTTTTAAAATATGTTTACAAAATAAAAAGGAAATGAACAAAAGAAAGAATAGAAAATTTGATGTAAAAATAATAGAAAACAGATATTAATAAACAATAAAAGTGAAATGGAAAAGAAATGAAAGGAGATAGAAAAGAATGGAAACAATAAAAAATTGATAAGAGAATAGATCGGTCTGGAACTTTCCTATGACCGAAAATGAGCTAGTTGGGCCGGCCTAATGTGTACGTCGGGCCGCCACGTCCGGCTGGGCCCTCGACCGTCGCCCTTCCTGCCCGGCTCAGGGCCGGCTAGCCGAGAAGACCACGAAACCGAGTCGAACTCGTGCCCAGCTCCAAACTAGCCTTACGAACCGACCTATGCGTCTATAAATATCAGCCCAAGCCCCCCAATCCAACCTTCACAGACCCTTTTCCCCAACCCGTCGCCACAACTGCGCACACGGCGGCGGCGGCGGCGGCAGCAGCAGCAGCCATGTACACCAGCACCTGCTCCGCGGCCGACGAGCGCGTGTACTGCCCGGAGTGCCGCCGCGCGACGGAGGTTGTCCTGGACCACGGCACAGGCGACACCATCTGCACCGAGTGCGCGCTCGTCCTCGACGCGCACTACATCGACGAGGGTTCCGAGTGGCGCAACTTCGCCGACGACGGCGGCGGCGACGACCGCGACCCCAGCCGCGTCGGCACCTCTGGCGACCCCTTCCTCAACACAAGCTCTCCACCGTCATCGACTACACCAACAAGACCAAGAAGTCCTCCGCCACCGGCGTGGCGACAAAGGCCCCGCCGAGGATGTCGGTGCCGGACGCGGGGGTGGCCTCCGAAAACACCCTCGTCGACGGCTTCCGCGGCATCGCCGACATGGCCGACCGGCTCGGCCTCGTGGCCACCATCCGGGACCTGGCCAAGGAGACGTTCAAGAAGCTGGACGAGGCCAAGGGCTGCCCGCGCGGCCGGAAGCGGGACTCCGTCTACGCCGCCTGCCTCTACATCGCCTGCCGCAACCTCGGCATGCCGCGCACGTACAAGGAGCTCGCGTCCGTCACCGCCGGGGGCGTGGCCGCCAAGAAGGACGTCGGCAAGATGACGACGCACATCAAGAAGCTCCTCGGGGAGGAGGACGGCCAGGTGATGGACATCGGCGTCGTCAGCGCCACTGACTACCTGCGCCGCTTCTGCTCCCGGCTCGGCCTGGGCAACCAGGAGGTGCGCGACGCACAGGAGGCCGTGCGGAGGGTCGAGCAAGGGCTCGACGTGCGCCGCAACCCGGAGTCGGTCGCCGCCGCCATCAGCTTCATGGTCGTGCAGCGCGCCGGCGCCGGCAGGTCCGTCAAGGAAGTGTCCGTCGCCACCGGCGTCGCCGAGGGCACCATCAAGGAGGTGCACAAGGACCTCACCCCGCACGCCCAGATGCTCTTCGGCTGAGCCTGAGCGCCCACGACATTAACGCTTCTTGATCCTTTGCTGTTTGGCAGGTCCTTGGCACATGCATGCATGCATGTTTGCCATGTCCACAATTCCAAACGTGTGCTGTTCTTGGCAACTATCTTAGTCTTGGGCATGTGAAGTTTGTGTTGGACTCCGTTTCTAAGTGCTGAATCATGTCATTCGTGAATGAATCTGTGCTTAGTTCGTTTGATCCGATTAAACTCATGAACCGAGGTCTCAGACACGGTTGCCAAGTACGCTACTCGTGAATTATAATGGTCTCATGAACGTGAGGCTAATAAGGGCTCGACATTTTTCGCCGAAAATTCACCCATTACAATGAAGTGAAAAAGGCGGCGACGGTCTTGAAGAAGGGGGTGACGCTTCAATACCGGCTAGGTTCAAACAAATTTTGAAATTTGAATGAATCTCGTTGAAATTGAAACCAGAATGGCCAGATTAAAAACTGAAATAGGTGATTTCAGAGCATTTTAGCCAACAAAATCCCTAAACCACAACATGAATAACTTTGGAAACAAAGCTGGCATGGCAATGTGATAATTGAAAACAAAACTGAAATAATTGAATTCACACATTACAATGAATAATGTTCAGATATACATATGGCAAAGTACCGAAAGAATCTTTTGGTGTTATACACCAATTGAAAGAATCTGGCATGTGTTGTTGAGCTGAGATTACGTAACCATGTTGTTTTCGCGGTGGCAGGAGGATCCTGTAAATTATAAAGAGGGGGGTCAAGTACTATGTTTTGTATTTAGCGACAATTAATATGGACCGGAGGGAGTATTAAAAATGTTGATATTCACTACACCAAACATAGTACATGTCCAATTCAATTAAATCTGAAACATGCTTGCTATGTACACACATATGGCAAAGTATCGGAAGAATCTTTTGGTGTTATACACCAGTTGAAAGAATCTGACATGTGTTGTTGAGTTGAGATTACGCAACCATGTTGTTTTCGTGGTGGCATGAGGGATCCTGAAAAATATGAAGATGGGGTCAAGTAGTTTTGTACGTACTCATCGACAATTAATATGGACAAAAGGGGTATTAAAAATGTTGATATTCACTACACCAAACATAGTGCATGTCCAATTCAATTATTTCCGAAACATGGTCGCTAAGTACACACATATGGCAGAGTACCGAAAGAACCTTTTGGTGTTATACACCAATTGAAAGAATCTAACATGTGTTGTTGAGCTGAGATTACGCAACCATGTTGTTTTCGCAGTGGCAGGAGGGATCCTGAAAAAATATAAAGAGGGGGTCAAGTACTATGTTTTGTACTCAACGACAATTAATATGGACCAAAGGGAGTATTAAAAATGTTGATATTCACTACACCAAACAGAGTCCATGTCCAATTCAATTATTTCTGTCGTTACTAAGTACAGTACTCGTGAATATGCCTGGCTATCCGTCGGGCTGGGCCTACCAAAGCCCGAAGCAGAAAACCTAGGCCCAGGCCCGGCCGTCTGGCCCAGATTTCAGGCCCAAGCTTGGCCTGTTAGTTAAAAAGCCCGCCGGTCCTCTTTCCTAAAACGCAAATATGGCAAGCCCAGGGCCAGCCCGACGTGTCGTTCGAGCTCAAAAACTAGGTCCAAGCCTAGCCCATGGGCAAGACCGGGACATGTCGGGCTTTTTTCGGGCCAGGTTTACCATGGCCAGTTATACTTGTGAATGATCCCATGAATGTGACATTAAATTTGGAGGACTAACAATTTTCACCAAAATTCATTGATTTTAGTGGACCTGGGACAACATGCACGTCTTGGTCAAAAAAGCGGCGACACTAAAAAGCAGGTTAGATTCAAACACAAATTCAAATTTGTTTGGATCCTATTGAAATGAAAATCAAAATATCCGAGATTACGAAATCAGTGATTTCAACGTAATTTTCCCAAAAACAAAATCTAGATCCCACAACTTGAATGGCTTGGAATATGTGTTGGCATTGAACTATGACATACATTCCATCCAAATCATCTAACAAATGTTAGAATCGTTTGGTGTTTAACCATAGATGAGGCTCAAGCCCCCTCCCCCCCACCCAAAAAAATCATGTTGCTATGTACTTGGCTCCTTATGAGGCTAAAGAAGGTCATAGTGTCGTGGGGGAGATTCTGGCAATAAGAGAGAGGTAGAGAAGTAGCTGGATCTCATAAGACGCAAGTGGGTGACATAGAGAGAGATATGCATGTTCAAGCCCCTTGTGGTGGAAGTAATGACCCTAGGTACTTGGTGTTTGGCCGCACCCTGCGGATCACCACACTGTGTTGCTAGCTAATCCACTAAAGGTTGGAACCAACAAGTTCCCGAGCAAACAAAATACTAGTATGTATGCACGTGCAACACACGTTTTAACATTATTATGAAGTGGTTTTTGATTTTAAAAAACATAGATTTGCTAGTAGATTCAAGGAAAAATGAAAATATCGTCTATGTACGGATGCAGAAAGAAAATACATTACAAAAAAATAGGAGTTTGTCTATGTAATCCCCGTAATTTGTTAAGAAAGAAAATAATTCATAAAATTGCTTGCCGAAATGTTTTATATTGTGGGATGGAGAGAGTATAACTTTACTGTATATTTCCTCTCTGAAAACAACTTTTCATGGGTTCAACACGTCCTCAAACTGCAACATGGCCCAAGAGGAATCAATATGGGCCACTTATTTTGAGAAGGATGAGGCGATCGTTCTAGAACATGGTGGATGGAGCAGTGATGTAATGTTCATTGCGAATCCCACTCTTTTCAGCCATTGGATTTAGCACACGAATGGCTAGGATTGATGATCATGCCCAATTCAAAACTGATACACTATAAGTAGTATAGATATGCAATCTTCTATGGCAACCGCTTGGGCCGGTCGTTACTTTTCAGAGGCCCGGTGTGAACTTAAAAGATGGGCCCAACAGGTGGGAAAAATCACTTATGTAGATAAGTAGCACACACTTTTTGGCTTAAAAATGATTTTTGAAGCATTCTTCGATGCAAAATCATCAATGGTCGTATCAATGGGGAGCAACAATGCCATTTCGAGCATCATTACGGGCGTCCCAGATGATGTCACAATGTGTTTTCCGCTCCCTTGGCTGCAGGAAAAGTAAGGTGGAAGGTGTGACATGTCGCCTGGAAACACTACGATGAGGCAATTCTCTGACAATAAAAGCCGGAGCATTTGTGATCGGCTGCCGGAGACTATGGAACTAGCAAAAAATGCGGATGGAGGAGGAGTGCGTTGCTTCTTCTGGCTCGGTGTCTGCGTCTAGGCCAACCTTTTCCCTGTGTGCGGTATCGTGCCCCCTCGCATACTGCTGCTACATATAGTTGGGCCGGCCCAACTAGACCGCTTTCATTTTTTTATTTCTCTGTTTTTTCCATTTATGTTCTTCCTTTTCCTTTTTTTTCTCTTTTGATTTTCTTTCCTTTTTTCTCATTTTTTGTTTTCTTGTTCTATTCTTAATTTTTAATTTTTAATTCTAAACATTTTTTTAAACACGGGAACATTTTACAAATACTTTCCTATTTTATTAATTCAAACTATTTTAAAGATTTATGATCATTTTTTGCAAATTTTCGAACATTTTATGAAATACTAAAATATTTTAAGAAATTATTACTAGCAAAAAACTATTTTTTGCAACAATTGCAAATTATTGGACTAGCGATAAAATAAAGCAATTACATGACACTTGCATCTTATGCAATAAAAAGACAATCATAAGGCTCCTGCCAGTTGTGGATAACTTTAACAAAACATGATTATCTCATACAATAATTTATATTTCATCACATCTTGACCATATCACATCATAACATGCCCTGCAAAAACAAGTTAGACGTCCTCTACTTTGTAGTTGCAAGTTTTACATGGCTGCTACGGGCTAAGCAAGAACCGTTCTTACCTACGCATCAAAACCACAACGATATTTCGTCAAGTTAGTGTTGTTTTAACCTTTAACAAGGACCGGGCGTAGTCACACTCGATTCAACTAAAGTTGGAGAAATTGACACCCGTCAGCCACCTGTGTGCAAAGCACGTCGGTAGAACCAGTCTTGTGTAAGCGTACGCATAATGTCGGTCTGGGCCGCTTCATCCAACAATACCGCCGAACCAAAGTATGACATGATGGTAAGCAGTATGACTTGTATCGCGCACAACTCACTTGTGTTCTACTCGTGCATATAACATCTACGCATAAACCTGGCTCGGATGCCACTGTTGAGGAACGTAGTAATTTCAAAACTTTTCCTACGCACACGCAAGATCATGGTGATGCATAGCAATGAGGGGAAAGAGTATCGTCCACGTACCCTCGTAGACCGTAAGCGGAAGTGTTATGAGAACGCGGTTGATGTAGTCGAACGTCTTCACGATCCGACCGATCTAAGTACCGAATGCACGGCACCTCCAAGTTTAGCACACGTTCAGCTCGATGACGTCCCACGAACTCCGATCCAGCAGAGCTTCACGGGAGAGTTTCGTTAGCACGACGGCATGATGACGGTGATGATGTTGCTACCGACGCAGGGCTTCTCCTAAGCACCGCTACGATATGATCGAGGTGGATTATGGTGGAGGGGGGCACCGCACACGGCTAAGGGATCAACGATCAACTTGTGTGTTCTAGGGTGCCCTCCTGCCCCCGTATATAAAGGAGCAAGGGGGAGGTCGGCCGGCCCTGTAGGGCGCGCCAGGAGGAGGAGTCCTCCTCCTAGTAGGAGTAGGACTTTCCTACTTCTACTAGGAGGAAAGGAAGGGGGAAGGGGAGAAGGAAGGAGAGGGAGGAAAAGGAGGAAAGGGGGTCGGCCCCCTAGTCCAATTCGGTTTGGGCTAGGGGGGCCGCGCGCCCTGCCTCCTCTCTTCAACCTCTTGGCCCATTGAGGCCCAATACTTCTTCCCATATTCCCGTAACTCCCCGGTACTCCGAAAAATACCCGAATCACTCGGAACCTTTCTGATATCCGAATATAGTCGTCCAATATATCGATCTTTACGTCTCGACCATTTCGAGACTCCTCGTCATATCCCCGATCTCATCCAGGACTCCAAACTACCTCCGGTACATCAAATCACATAAACTCATAATATCGATCGTCACAGAACTTTAAGCGTGCGGACCCTACGGGTTCGAGAACTATGTAGACATGACCGAGACACGTCTCCGGTCAATAACCAATAGCGGAACCTGGATGCTCATATTGGTTCCTACATATTCTACGAAGATCTTTATTGGTCAAACCGCATAACAATATACGTTGTTCCCTTTGTCATCGGTAAGTTACTTGCCCGAGATTCGATCGTCAGTATCTTAATACCTAGCTCAATCTCGTTACCGGCAAGTCTCTTTACTCGTTCCGTAATACATCATCCCGCAACTAACTCATTAGTTGCATTGCTTGCAAGGCTTATAGTGATGTGCATTATCGAGAGGGCCCAGAGATACCTCTCCGACAATCGGAGTGACAAATCCTAATCCCGATCTATGCCAACTCAACAAGTACCATCAGAGACACCTGTAGAGCACCTATATAATCACTCAGTTACATTGTGACGTTTTGTAGCACACAAAGTGTTCCTCCGGTAATCGGGAGTTACATAATCTCATAGTCACAGGAACATGTATAAGTCATGAAGAAAGTAATAGCAGCAAACTAAACGATCATCGTGCTAAGCTAACGGATGGGTCAAGTCAATCACATCATTACCTAATGATGTGATCCCATTAATCAAATGACAACTCATGTCTATGGCTAGAAAACTTAACCATCTTTGATTCAACGAGCTAGTCAAGTAGAGGCATACTAGTGACACTTTGTTTGTCTATGTATTCACACATGTACTAAGTTTCCGGTTAATACAATTCTACCATGAATAATAAACTTTTATCATGATATAAGGAAATATAAATAACAACTTTATTATTCCCTCTAGGGCATATTTCCTTCACAGAGTGGCTTTATCGCTGGCCGCGGGGTGCACAACAACTTTACACTACAAAAAAATACACTTTCGTGATTATACGTGTTTGTCACAGTAGGTCGCTTTTTTTGTCATGCATGTACATCCATGACAAATTTATGACAGAATCAAGATAGTCATACATGTGCTGTCATAGAAGTGTTCCATGACATTACCAAAATTATCATCACGGAAGTGTCCACTTCCATGACGATAAATTGCGCGCCACAGAAGTGCTTTCGTTAAGGGTGACCGACACGTGGCATCCACCGTAGCGGAACACCGTTAAGCTACCGGGTCGGGTTTTGGATCCGATAACCCGTTAACAGCCCCAACCAATGGGAAATTCCACGTGTAAAATTCTTATTGGCCGGACGAAACACGTGTCAGCTCGTTAGTGGGTCAGATAGGTGCCTATGATACGTCGACACGTGGCACGGCCCAATAGAGGCCCATTCCTGTGAAAAGGCCGGCCCGTTTGACTTGGTCAAAAGGTGGCGGGCCGGCCCATGTAAAGCCTGTTAACGGCCTGTTCGCATATAGCCCATTTACAGCCCGCTAACCCAAGGTCCGTTACGCCCTATCCGAATTAGGCCCAGTAGCGTCATCTGGGCCCCCCAATATGATTCGAGCCCGTTTTCACTTCTGGCCCATGTATGGCCCATGACGTCTTTCGGCCCATATGAGGCCCTATGTAACTCTTGGCCTATTAACGGCCCGTGGTGAAACTGGCCCGTAATGAAAAGTGTATCACTTTACACCCATTAACGGCCCATGGTGAAACTGGCCCATAAGGAACAGTGTATCACTTTATACCCATTAACGGCTCGTTATTCCGTTGGGCCGTTTCCAGCCCATGTTATCTTTCGGCCTTCTCAAAGCCCATTTATTCTTGGGCTCATTTCCAGCATTCGTTTACTTACGGCCCGGTATTGTCATTTTCTGCTTGTGGGCCAAATTCAGCCCGTGGTTACAGTCGGCCCGTTTGTGGTCCGTTAATACGTTGGGCCATTTTCATAGCGTCATCAAATACGGCCTATTAACGATGGCCCATTATGGTCGGCCCATGAACGGACGATTCCAACTCTAGCCTATTGACGGCCATAATGCAGCCTGTTATTAGCCCATGTTTGGCCATCGATCATACTGCCCGTATAAGGCCCATTGATGATACGGCCCGTAGAAGGCCCATTGTTTCTATGGCCCGTAGAAGGCCCGCTGTTTCTACGGCCCGTAGGAGACCCAGTGTCACTATAGTAAATATTAGCCCATGGTTATTGTGGCCTAGTTTTAAAAAATAGGTTATTGCCGCCACTAGCAAACCGCTGAAAAAGAACTGCAATGACTAGAAGCAAACAAATAAACAAGACAACAAGGAAATAAATAAGCAAGCAACTTACGCTAGGCTATCACGGCTATCACACATATTACATCCACTGGGCATCAAAGTTTGCCACCAGTGCAAATAAACGTGCCGACAAAATAATATACAAAACTGAGAGCACTTCAGAAGGCACTAGGCCTGGCCAGGTCGCCCCCCCCCATATAGCTGAAGAAGCTGAGTAGACCTCAGTTGTGTCAACGATAGATGCATCAACACTAGATTTAAGGCATGATGGTGCACACGGCAGTCCTCTGACATCTTCATTGCATCTTTGACTTCAAGTCGGAGCTGAGCTGAAGCAAGCCTTTCTGCTTTAAGTCGAGACTGAAGAAGTTGAACTGATTGAGGCAGCGACTGCACAGAGGTTGTCTCACACCTGCTGGTGAGTAGCTTGAACTCACTGTCTTCATCAAGACAGGACCTTGGGGTCATCTCACTGTCCTCAAGATGGTTTGGCTCACTATCTTCCCTAAAGTTCTTCCTGGCGTAAGAGATACGAGTCTGAAAGAGAAACAAGGAGACACGTAACAGGTTTCACAATTATATAAGAAAATAAATGGATCTGTTCTGCATAAGGAACATGTTTTTACAACTACAATTTGAAACTGGTATTTGTTGCAAACATCCAATCAGATGTAAACAACAAAGCAAACAACAGTGGAGGAAATGATGCCTATCCAACTATACTAGAACAAAGTTTGAAGGCTTGAGAAGGATGAACTTACATTACATGTTAACACAGGCTGGACAAAGCCCTTCTCCATGTTGATGGAAGGATAATTCAATAAATTCCCTAAAGAAAATTCTTTATAAGCGTTGCCATTATTCTACATTTTGCAAAGAGTAAATATAGATCAAATAATATTGGAAGAAACAGAGGATAATGAAGCTCAGGTGCAGACTAATGATACATAATCAAATAGCAATTAATTAAGTACAGCGTTACAAGGCAAAAGGGAGAGAGGTACTGACAAGAGCAATGCAGAGCCCATTATTGTTTTGAGATCGTATGATCCTTTGAGCAAGGAGATTCATCCGAAATTAGTTTTCATACAAGAGAGAAGGTAAGGCACAAGCAGAAATTTAGGAGTTCAAATTTTGAATTGATATCATAGACAGTACCTGACGCTGGGCTCCCAGCAGTTCTAATAGGGGTTTGGCCACTGGAGTAGGGGTAAAGTGTGGTACAGTTGGGCCTGTGTTTTCCGTGGCTGCTGATCTATCTAATTTAACAGGTATCACTACCTTTTCCAAATACCTAGTTTGTACTCCTTGACGACCTGCACTCACCCTCTTCCTTTTGGACACCTATTACGAAAGAACAACATTTGACTGGAAAAACATAGTGTGACGACACATGGAATAGGTACAGAAAATGGATAGATATGGCATATACTCATATATGATGCTTAAACTAAGCAGATGGTGTAACAAAGTAGAAGTAATGCAAGAGGTCAGAAGCAAAATATGTGCGACCAATACAACTTTGCAAAGTTAGAGCAAGCACCTTGATGGGTGAATAAGATAGGCCATCCTCCACCATGCCAAGTTTGTTAGGCAGTGGATCACTCCGCAATATTCCTCTCGTGCACCCATTCTCATATTCATTTTGATAATGTTCAATATCTGACATGCATGAAAACATAAAAACAAGTGAGATTTTCTTTGTAATGCAGAAGTGATTCTAATCCAATACTGTCTCCCTGTAAACCCCTTTGTGCTATCTCTGCAATTCTTTTAAAAGATGCCATGCATGCTGTAATTTGTTGTGTGCATTAATATAATGTGGCCTAATACTCAAAATATGAGAGCTCCAGAAGTGATGACACTTCGCGGATGATAGCTTCAACATATAGTAAAGAAGAACAAGTCGACCTGACCTGACAGATTCAAAATATACTAAGGGAGAACAACTCGACCTGACCAGTCGACCGCAAGAGAAGAGTATCATCTTAAAGAAGAGCAGAAGAGCAAGCAGATTGAAGATAATACAAGTCTTTTAATACAATGTCGGTTGGCCACCCATGATGAACCAGAGCGCACAGAGAAATACTATTCTTTCCGGTCTCTCCATATGTGGCTCACATGCATTTCAAAACTAAAGTAGGAACATTTAGCTAACCAATTAAACATCTCTCAGTTTTACTAATATCAGCAATAATATCAGATATGAATTTGTACAACTAAGCTTGTTTAGCTCGATGGGTGGAGCAATGCTATTACGACACGAACCACGTAGGCTGATTGTGGTCATCATAAAATGGGGAAAACATAAGCATGATGAGTACAGTGTTGACTGTGGCAGTGGGATGGCAGATCTGAAGCTGCAAACCGCGCAAAGGGTAGTTAGCAACCGATGTTTGCTTTGAAATAACAACTAAGATTTGGTATGGACAAGAAATTACGGTCAACAAGTGACAAAGAAATGCAATTATGCTGTCTCTCTATATGTCGCGACATGCATTTGGAAACTCAAGTGGGACCTTTAGCTAACCAATTAAATGTGTCGGTTAACTAATATCAGTATCATATCACAATCATATTTGAACAACTAAGCTTTTGAATTCTGAGTGTTGTGTTGTTTAGCTTGAAGGGTGGAGTAATGCTAGTATGACAGAAAGCACCTATGCAGATCATAGTAGAGTAGATAAAAGGGGAAAACCCTAAGCATCAAGAGAAAAATCAGGAAAGTGGAACTAGCTGGACCAGTGGGTGGCGCACATGCTTTTCGAAATGAATATAGGAACATTAGGTGACAAATTAAACGTTCTCTATTTTAGTGATATGAGTATCATATCAGATTCGTATTTCAACACGTAAGCTTTGGGTTGAGGTCTTGAGGAGCAGTGCTAGCACGACACGAAGCACCTATGATGATGGTAGTGAATATAAAGGGGGGAAACCATAAGCTTTACGAGTATAGTGCCCGTGCCATGGCAGATCTGAAGGTGCAAACCGGACAAAGCTACTTCACAACCAATATTTGCTTTCAACTAGCCACTACGATTTGGTACGGACAAGAAAAGTATAGTAAACAAATTATGATCTATTTTCCGGGTGAGATCAATAACTTAAGCACATATGGAAGAGTACCACCTCTTTTGCGACACCGTGTAGGCCTATGCTGATACGTTGAGGGTGCTGCGGGTGCGATGGCTGTCAGCGGTAGGGAAGAAGACTTTAGATGGCAGACGGCCGGGTCGGGGGATATATCCTGTTGCCGTGGACGAGGCGGTCATAGGAGCGGCAACGACAAGGTGGACGACGGCGCTGATGAAGCGAGAGGAGGCGATGAAAGGATGTTGGTCCAGCGCCGTGGATGAGAGACGTCCATCTCTTGCAGTGGACGACGGGGTAGGGGTAGCGGCTCTGGCAAGGTGGAGGATGGGGTGGCGGACCGAGGAGGCTGGCCGCAGTGCGGAGGTTGTCGTGCCGCCGATGGTGTATGAATGGGGAAATGGAGGGGGGGGGATCTCAAACTTTGGGACGCGCTTCTCTGAGATGGGGGAAAGTTACAAACTTATCCCCCGTTTAAAATTTTGGACATCACGTCGATTAGGGATAGGACGGTAATCTCGCATCTGCCAAATATTTGCCGGTAACTATTTCGGGCGAGGAGAAGGTGTTTTGCCGCCCACGGTTGGCGCCCACGGTGTATGAATGGGGCTGATAGGTAGGGCGGTTGTGTCACGTCTGATGGAAGTTACACATCTGCCCCTATTTAAAATATTAGCCTACATTGATTTTGGGCGAGGAGAGGGTGTTTTGCCGCCCACGGTGGGCGCCCACGGTGTATGAACGGGGCTGACAGGTAGGGCGGTTGTGTCATGTCTGATGGAAGTTACACATCTGCCCCTATTTAAAATATAAGCCTACATCGATTTCGGACGAGGAGAGTTTGTTTTGCCGCCCACCGTGTATGAATGGGGAAATGGAGAAAGAGACACATGTCTTTCGGACGAGCTTGAATCAAATGTGTTTTGCCACCCACGTTTGGCGCCCACCATGTCTGAATGGGCTCAGAGGCCATCGTGTCACGTCTAATTGAAGTTACTAGTCTACCCCTATCGACAGCAGTGTAAATCCTGTCGATAAGGATGTCAAGTGTCAGGGGTAGACAGTAATTTCCATATCGCAAACACTTGCTTCGAGCAGCCCACAAATTATAGTGGGTGTTTAGCCGCTTCATTCAAAACTTGGGAGAATTAGCATTCACGTTTGCCCTGGGACCTAGCAAACTAAATTCAAATCCAATTTGTATTCGATTACAAATATCCACAGATAATTATACGTTTTGTTATTTATTTCTTCAAAACCACAACAAAGATTTATTCCACCTTTATATATGATTATGATTTAGAAATGCCGTGATCTTCGAATTCAGTAGGTTGGATACACTCTGAGTCAAACAGTTATTTCATCCAATACAATATGCTCACACGACAAATAGTTCACCTTATGTCAATCATACAAGTTCTGAGGATTACCTCGCCTAAAAAATTCCGATCATTACAACACATGGACAACATAGGGGGTCTTGCAACGTAATCCATTCAGAGACATGACACAACATGCAAATACAATAATCTAATGAAAATTTCAACTGGTATCTAAAGAAGAACCGGGATTATCTTGGGCTTCAGATAGCAGAAACAGCAGGACCTCCTCCGTCTTCAAATGCAACATTCTTACTTCCTCCAATTCTTGGGTTGCTTGCATAATGCATGTTGGGGATCGTAGTAGAAATTTAAAATTTTTTACGCATCACCAAGATCAATCTAGGAGATACTAGCAACGAGTGAGAGGGAGTGCATCTTCATACCCTTGAAGATCGCTAAGCGGAAGCGTTGCAAGAACACGGTTGGTGGAGTCGTACACGCAGCGATTCAGATCGCGGTTGAGGGAGTCCTGGATTAGGGGGTGTCCGGATAGCCGGACTATACCTTCAGCCGGACTCCTGGACTATGAAGATACAAGATTGAAGACTTTGTCCCGTGTCCGGAAGGGACTTTCCTTGGCGTGAAAGGCAATCTTGGCGATACGGATATGTAGATCTCCTACCATTGTAACTGACTTTGTGTAACCCTAACCCTATCCGGTGTCTATATAAACCGGAGGGTTTTAGTCCGTAGAAAAACATACAGAACAACAATCATACCATGGGCTAGCTTCTAGGGTTTAGCCTCTCCGATCTCGTGGTAGATCTACTCTTGTACTACCCATATCATCAATATTAATCAAGCAGGACGTAGGGTTTTACCTCCATCAAGAGGGCCCGAACCTGGGTAAAACTTTGTGTCCCTTACCTCCTGTTACCATCCGGCCTAGACGCACAGTTCGGGACCCCTACCCGAGATCCGCCGGTTTTGACACCGACATTGGTGCTTTCATTGAGAGTTCCTCTGTGTCGTCGCCATCAGGAAGGATGCCTCGCCCCATCTTTAAAGACGACACCGTTGCTAAGGGAGCTTTGGCTGTTGGCCAAACCCTCCGGCTAGGTGGTTTTCTCATGACCGTCTGTTCGGCCTCTGCGCCGACAATGACCTCTCGAGCCATCGAAAACAATCTTCATGTCAGCTCGGAACTCGCCGAGCAGTTAGATCCAATGGAGCTCTCCTCCATAAACGAGCTCTTGGATCGCATCGCCGCCCTGGGAGTCGCTACGGATTACGACCAGATTGGGCCTAAACCCGATCTAAGAGAGATTAACTCTCCCCAAGTCACCCATCACGTTGCCATGGTAGAGGGACAGTGCGGCGACCCTTCATCTATCTTAAGGACTAGCTACGTCTGGATTCCCGATCCCTCCAAGCCGGATACCCGCGGAGGGGAGGATATCACTCAAGACCTGAACATAGAGTCAGGCGACGGGCTGGATTCATTGGACAACATCCAGGAATCCAAATTTTCGAGTTCGGAAACTCCTTGGCATCTGAGCCTCAGATTGGGTGAGGCTTCGGATTTAATTCCACCCACCCACCCGAACACAAGCGATCTATCCCAAATCAGGCAAGAGCCCGAAGAAATAGTACATCATTACTGGGCCAGATTCCTCCTGGTTAGGAACAGGATAAGGGACTGCCGCGAGGAAGACGCAATCTCAATCTTCTGCAATAATTGCACGGACAAGGGAATCCTCAACGCCATAAGTCGCTGTGATACTACACGCTTCGCTGACTTGGTGTCCATCGTACGAAAGTACTGTGCGATGGAAAGCGCCTGGAAAACCGAAATAAAATTTTGGGACGATCCGGCCCTGAATACAAACCCAGTCCGAAATAAAAGGGTGCATCATCGCCAGACACCCGGGTCAAACACCAAAAAGCAAAAACCCTCTACAGGGCATGGAACCGTACTGGAAGGATGGCTTAATGGACCCTGTAAAATTCACAGTACAGAGGATGCCACACCAACTCACAGTCTTAGAGCATGTTGGATACTCCGGCAGGTGGCCAAAATTGGCAAAGATCTCCTAATTCCAGAGGCTACAGAAAGCCACCCCAGAGACACCAATACGGTATTAACAGTCTTCGAGACTTTCGCATCAAATAATATGTGAAAAAGGACACTCCGCAGCCTTGCCGAAGTCTACCAAGTAGCAACAATAAACCCATGGAGTGACATGGCTATTACCTTTAACGCCAGTGATGAACCTAAATTCCGAACAGCCCGAGCACCAGCCGCATTGGTCCTCAGTCCAATAGTGGACGGCTTTCGTCTTACCAAGGTACTCATGGACGGTGGCAGTGGATTGAACCTCATTTATGAGGAAACCCTTCAAAAATGGAAATAGACTGGAACCGCATTGAGCGAAGCAGCACAACCTTTAGAGGAATAATCCCCAGTCGAGAAGCGCGCTGTACAGGAAAAATCACACTAGATGTGGTGTTCGGCACGCCGGATAATTACAGGTCCGAAGAGGTCACGTTCCATGTGGCTCCGTTCAGCAGTGGTTATCACGCTCTGTTAGGGCGGGAAGCGTTTACAATCTTCTAAGCAATACCCCATTACGGGTACATGAAGCTCAAGATGCCCGGGCCTAAAGGGATCATCACTCTCGCTAGTGATCCGGACATAGCACTCCGCGCCAAAAACAAGCCAGCCGCACTGGCCCTCGAGGCACTATCCGAAGCCCTAGAGGCTGAGGAACTGACTGCGCTGCGCTCCATGGTGAATAGGGATGATGTGGTACTCGACAAAAGATCCAAGTCCATATCCGAACTGGCTAGCAAACCTGGTGATGGTACCAAAGAAGGACAAATCCTGGCGCCTGTGCATTGATTTTAAAGACCTTAACAAGGCTTGCCCAAAGAATCCCTTCCCCCTCCCCCGCATCGATCAAATTATCGACGCTACCGCAGGACACGATTCGTTGTGTTTCCTCAATGCATATTCCGGCTACCATCAAATCAAGATGGCAGAATCAGACCAAGCCGCAACGGCATTTATTACACCATATGGCCCATTCTGCTTCAACACAATGCCCTTCGGGCTCAAAAACGCCGGCGCAACATATCAGCGCATGATTCAGACATGTCTGGCAAACCAGATCGGCAAAACAGTGGAGGCATATGTAGATGATGTGGTCGTCAAAACAAGACATGTCGAATCTCTAGTAGACGACTTGAGGCTCACATTTGATAACCTCCGAACATACGACATCAAGCTCAACCTGGAAAAATGCGTTTTCGGCGTCCCAGCCGGAAAGCTCTTGGGCTTCATTGTATCCGGTAGAGGAATTGAAGCAAATCCAGCCAAGATCCGAGCTCTGTCACAATTGAATATCCTAAAGGACCTCAAACAAATACAAAAGTTAACCGGATGTGTGGCGGCTCTAAGCCGCTTTATCTCCCGCTTGGGAGAAAAGGCCCTACCCCTTTACCGCCTCGTTCGGTGCACCGAACACTTCGAATGGACGGATGCAGCCACGTCCGGACTCAACGAAATAAAAGCTATATTGGCAACAAACCCAGTCCTGGCCGCGCCAAACATTGGCGAACCAATGCTATTGTACATTGCAGCAACACATCAGGTTGTAAGCGCAGTGCTCATCGTCGAACGAGAAACGGACGGACACAAACTCCCCCTTTAAAAGCCGGTCTATTATGTGTCCACTGTCCTTACTCTGTGCAAATCACGGTACCCGCATTATCAAAATATTGCGTACGCGGTATTCATGGCATCCCGGAAGCTACGACACTACTTTCAAGAGTGTTCAATAACAGTAGCCTCGGAAGTACCACTTAACTATATTATAAACAACCGTGATGCAACGGGTCGGATTGCAAAATGGGACATTGAGCTCCTCCCGTTCGACATAACTTATAAACCACGGCGAGCCATCAAGTCGCAAGTTTTGGCCGACTTCGTCGCAGAATGGACGGAGGCCGAACTCCCTAAAGAGTACGACACATATTCAAATTGGATCATGCATTTCGACGGCTCCAAGATGTTGGCCGGACTAGGGGCTGGCGTCGTTTTGACGTCCCCTGCAGGAGACACAGTTCAATACGTACTCCAGATTATGTACACAGACTCCAACAATGCAACCGAATATGAGGCCCTTTTACATGGTCTCCGGATGGCAGTATCCATGGGAATTCAACGCCTAGAGGTGCGCGGGGACTCAAACCTCGCAATATCCCAAATAAATGGAGACTTCGATGCCAAGGATCCAAAAATGGCAGCCTACCGCAACGCCGTCCTAAAAATGTCAGCTCGGTTCGAAGGGCTTGAATTTCACCATATAGCCTGGGAAAATAATCAGGCGGCAAATGTCCTGGCACGCATCGGTGCAAAACGCGATGTAGTCCCCCCCAACATCTTCTTGGAAAGGCTGTTCAAGCCATCCGTAGTATGGGAAGGGGAGCCGAACAATAACAGCCCGGACCCAACCATACTGCCCGACCCCGAACATTCTGACACAATCGGAGGCTCTGCCAATGAAATAACACCTTCAGCCCACGTAATAATGGCCGTCATCGCCCCGTGGACAGAACCATTCCTCGCCTACCTTACTAGGCAGGAACCCCCGAGGACCAAAATGAGGCATGCTGCATAGTGCGGTGATCCAAAGCCTACAAAGTCCACGAGGGAGAGCTTTATAAGAAAAGCACTACGGAGTCCTTCAAAGGTGCATCTCCGAAGAGGAAGGGCAGAACCTACTGGCTGAAATTCATGCCAGACTCGGCGGTCATCACGCTGCAACTCGGTCCCTTGTAAGCAAGGCCTTCCGTACAGGCTTTTATTGGCCGACGGCCCGGGCAGACGCCCAGGACTTAGTCGAACGATGCGTCGGTTGCCAGCTCTTTGCAAACCAAAGCCATATGCCACCCACCGCCCTCCGAACTATCCCCATCACTTGGCCCTTCGCGGTCTGGGGGCTTAACATGGTTGGACCCCTTAAAGGCGGAACCCACAAGAAAAAATACTTATTGGTCATGGTGGATAAGTTCACCAAATGGATAGAAGCCAAGCCCGTTAAGACGGCCGAATCTGGACCGGTGATAGACTTTATATCCGGGGTTGTACACCGTTATGACGTCCCCCACAGCATCATCACTGATAACAGCACGAACTTTACGGCCGACGAGGTAAAACTCTGGTGCAAAAACATGGGCATCAAGCTCGATTATGCTTCCGTCTATCACCCACAAACTAACGGCCAGGTCGAACGTGCAAATGGTCTTATCATGAGCGGCATCAAACCCAGATTAGTGCGGTCCCTCAAGGAATCTAACACGCACTCGGTAGAGGAGCTCGACTCCATACTCTGGGGGCTGCGACCACGCCGAATCGCACCACCGGATACACACAATTATTTATGGTGTATGATGCAGAGGCAGTTTTGCCTTGTGACATAATTCATGACTCACCTCGAGTGCGCATGTACGAAGAAAGAGAAGCCGAGCTCAATCGGCAGGACAGTTTGGACGCATTGGAGGAGGAGCGTGACGTGGCAAAAGCCCGTTCCGCATTCTATCAACAGCAGGCTCGAAGATACCAAAGCAGAGAAGTACGTGCCAAAAATTACAACGTTGGCGAATTAGTTCTACACCCGCCGGACAAGAAAAAGGACAAACTCAAGCCCAAGTGGGAAGGTCCCTTCATAATTGACCAAGTCCTGACTAGTGGAGCGTACCACCTGCGAGATGCATCAGATAACCGACTCGAGCCGAACCCATGGAACGCAGCCCGTCTCCGAAGATTCTATGCCTAGCGCCAGACTCTGTGTTCGTCTCCTTCCTTTGTCCATTTTTATATACTAGCTGTCTTACATTTCTCTCCTTCTCCCCTTCCTTTCTCTTATAGCCTTTAAAGGCTCATCCAATGACGTGCTATTCGCACTCATTAAACCTGGGGGCTTCTTCTAACAGAAGCTTATTTATACGGGCTTCATGCCCAACACATGTGTTACACTTCCGCATGTACCTTTTATTTCACCATTATATGCATCGATATGACTTAAGTTTTGGCCAAGCTGGGTTGCCTGGTTCCTGTGCCTACCCCTACGTTCCCGATTATTCGGCTAGGTGGTAAAGGGAGCACCTCTGCGATTGTTACTGCCGGATCAGCCGGATGTGTACCTCAGACTGGGTGAAGCCGAAAGCTAGCGTTCTTAAGGGAATATTCGGTCGGTGACCTAAAAGATGATATTTTTACTTATTTATTTATGCGCCCCCAGATGCTTTTTCCTGCGTCTTTTTCGCGGAATGGGCATGCACTTTAGGGCATGCCTCCCAGGGAAAGGAACCCCTAACAGAACTATTCTCCCTGGAAGATGTTTCTTACTAACCATGTAATATAACATAACTAGTCGGGCACTTGTCTGTTCACGCACTAATGACCCCTACGCCTGGTCTCCATGCATTCCCCGGTTCTTATATAACTGCATGGGAATTCGGACACACTCCGGACAGTCAGGTCCCGAGGCTGAAGCGAAAAAGTCGGCCATGACAAACGATCTACAATCTGGCTAGAAGGCATTATAAATGTCAACTAAATTACATAGTCATTCTGACTGATTGTATTCCTATTCAATACCATCTAACAGGCTGTCTAATTTACAGTCCTACTGGGAATACTTTGCGGCCAATTCTACTTGGCCGTATACTAAGCTTACAGGGATCTCCTTCCCATCAGGCCCCACAGGACCGACCTCGGCCATGTGGTTGGGGTCAGCCTTTGTGTATCGCATCTTCACCATGGCCCAGGCCTCCCTAGCGCCTTGACGGCAGGCCGATATCTTCCACAATCGGAAGCGCCGTCGTGCTCCCTTTAGCTTCTCCGCAAGCTCTCCAAGACCTTCGGGCATGGAGATGGATGGCCACAGGGCCTAGGCGATGCCTCGCATCGCCTTTCGAACTCGCTCGAGCAGTTGCGAGAGCTCGGGAAGAAGGTCACCCGTAGAACCGGGCATCTCCTCTGCAGGACGACCTGTTAGCACACCTACAGACATTACTCTGTTAGTCGACTTCCCCGCCGAACTTTTTTTCTCCAAATGTTCGTTCAAGCACTTACTAAATATGCCGCGCCGAAGCCGCTGATTCTCCTTAACGGAGTCTGACAGCTGGGCACGAACATCTTTCAGCTCGACGTCCAGCTTGGTATTGGCATCTTGGAGATTGTTCTTCTCCCGCCTCACCTTTGTCAGCACCTGCTCACCAGCCTTCAGCTGGCGTAGGAGGTGTTGCCTTTCTAGATTCAATCCGGCGCCATCTGCAATTTCATTTGTCAGATTCGCACCCATGCCGTGCTTCGCAAAATACTTATCTTTCGAAGTGTATATTAACAGAGGGGGTCTCCTTGGGCTCCCCTACCGTGGCTAGTGCGGCCTCATGTTGGGCTTTGCACTCTTCCAGCTCCTGGGACAGTAGGGAATTCTTTTCTGTAAGAACCTGCATAACATATGATCCTTAAATCTGTTATTCTAACTGTTTCAAGTCTCGGGGGCTACTGGTATATATATATAATTACCAAAATTTTCTTACCCGTATGTCTTTTACATATTGCTCCGTGGCTATGGCTAGACCATTTTGAGTGGCACGGAGGTACGCATCTCCCGAATTGAAGGCATCTAATGCCTCTCGGGAGAAACAAGCATCGCGAAGAATTATCCGGCGACGCCTGTGGTTCATGGCACTCTCCACCTCAGAGTTGGTGGCAGACAACCTGTCCACGTCCTCCGTCGGAGGAGCGTCCGGTGCGCGCCTTGTGTTCGCCTCCGCCTCCGGACCAGGCTTTGGAGCCTGGCTGGTGGAGGCGCGATTGGCAGCCTCTCCGGATATAGTCCGGTGAGGTCTCTTTGTCCTGAAGAGAGCAGGAATGTTAACATGCCTTGAAGGTATAACACCTGGGATAAGGGGGCATGCCATACCTTTGCGCTGACGTCTCGATCCGGACTGCACCTCTTTTCTGCCCACGGGGCCCTGCGGCCCCTCGTTGGCTTGTCACCGCAGGTTCGGCCTCCCGTCTCAAAAAACTCCCCTGCAAAGCTCGGTTGTAATCAGGAAACTGAAAACACGAGAGGGTGGACCCCTATTCGGGGTACTGGGACTTCGATCTCAGTTACCTGGGAGGCCGGGATTATCCCTGGGTAATCAGCCGTAATGGCCACCAAGGCGTTGTCCTTGCTCAATTGATGATACACTCCATTAATCAGCTCCACAGATAAGTCCGAATCCTCTTGAGAGGCCGGGTCGAGGGACCGTCCTGGGTCCTCGGGTTGTGGAGGAGGGCTGTTTATTTCTTTAACAGCCTGGCGTAGTTCCTGCGTTAAAGTCGTTAGACTGAATATTTAACAATGGGAATATAAAACGGATGGGCAAGTAAACCACTTACCCAGCTTGGGGGATTGTACATAGAAAATCCACCCTGCGGGTTGACACGGAGAAATTCCTCCTCTTCTCCCTTGTATAAAGAGGACAAGGTCTTTGTTAGGGCCGTAGCCGAATCCGGTCCCTTACGGCCGTAGCGGGTGGCGTCGTCCTCCCCGTTGAAATCCCACATGGGGTGGCCTCTGTACTGTAGCGGCTGGACCCCTCGCATGATGCATGCGGCCATGACCCCGATCATGGTCAGTCCGGAATGAGCTAACAATCTTATCCGGCTCATCAAGTAACGGACGTCCTTGTCACTTTCCCTCTGAGGGCTCCGTGGACGCCAACTTAGGCGCTTCTTTAGTGGAGCACTGTCGAACTCAGGGAGGCCGATCCGGACAGGATCCGGCAGCGGGACGTCCTCTATGTAAAACCTTTCTGAAGGCCAGTCCTTGGACGCCTTCTTTGGGGTTCCGGATAGATATCCGGTCCCGGCGATGCGCCACACTTCAGCTCCGCCCACTTGATATATCAACCCCTTCTGAGAGTGGGGCACAAGGCAGAATAGCTCTTTCCACAGCCCGAAATGAGCCTCAACACCCAAGAACAGCTCGCAGAGGGCTACAAAGCCCGCGATATGCAATACGAAGGCAGGCGTAAGATTGTGTAGCTGGAGGCCATAGAACTCCAAGAGCCCCGGGAGAAACAGATGGATTGGAAATCCAAGCCCTCTTATTAAATAAGGGACGAGGCATACCCGCTCTCCTTTGGAGGGATTAGGGGCACTCTCCGCTTGCTCTCCGCCATTATAGATGGCAAGACCGGCTCGAACCGGGACCATATAGGCCGGGGGGAGAAATCCCTTGGTCTGGAGCGTCACTAGCTCGCTATGCGGGATGGAGCATCTCTCCCAATATCCAGGCTGAGGGCTGGAGGGGCGAAAGGAGGAGTTGCGACGGCTGGCCATGGTGGTATGGACCTTTGTCGGATGCGCTCTGATGAACACTCGCGAAGGGGAGAAGGTGTGGTTTGGATCTAAATCCTCGTCCCCTTAAATGGGCGGCTCATTTACGTGGCTAGGGGTGTGGATGTAAAAACACTCAGACTTTTCATATTCGTTTGACATGTGGGAGACTGCCATTATTGGGCGTAGAAGCCGAGGAGCGCAACATTTACAAGAAACCGGACTTTATTCGACAGGTACACGGAATTTGAAGGAGAACCCGCCTTGCAATGCCGAAGACAATCTGCGCACCGGACTCATCGTCATTGAAGCCTAGTTCGGGGGCTACTGAGGGAGTCCTGGATTAGGGGGTGTCCGGATAGCCGGATTATACCTTCAGCCGGACTCCTGGACTATGAAGATACAAGATTGAAGACTTTGTCCCGTGTCCGGAAGGGACTTTCCTTGGCGTGGAAGGCAAGCTTGGTGATACGGATATGTAGATCTCCTACCATTGTAACCGACTTTGTGTAACCCTAACCCTATCCGGTGTCTATATAAACCGGAGGGTTTTAGTCCGTAGAAAAACATACAGAACAACAATCATACCATGGGCTAGCTTCTAGGGTTTAGCCTCTTCGATCTCATGGTAGACCTACTCTTGTACTACCCATATCATCAATATTAATCAAGCAGGACGTAGGGTTTTACCTCCATCAAGAGGGCCCGAACCTGGGTAAAACTTCGTGTCCCTTACCTCCTGTTACCGTCCGGCCTAGACGCACAGTTCGGGACCCCCTACCCGAGATCCGCCGGTTTTGACACCGACAGTGGTCGATTCTGATCTAAGTGCCGAACAACGACGCCTCCACGTTCAACACACGTACAGCCCAGTGACGTCTCCCGCGCCTTGGTCCAACAAGGAGAGAGGGAGAGGTTGGGGAAGACTCCATCCAGCAGCAGCACGACGGCGTGGTGGTGGTGGAGGAGTGCTGTCGGTGTCAAAACCGGCGGATCTCGGGTAGGGGGTCCCAACAGTGTGGCTAGGCCGGATGGTAACAGGAGGCAAGGGACACGAAGTTTTACCCAGGTTCGGGCCCTCTTGATGGAGGTAAAACCCTACGTCCTGCTTGATTAATATTGATGATATGGGTAGTACAAGAGTAGATCTACCACGAGATCGGAGAGGCTAAACCCTAGAAGCTAGCCTATGGTATGATTGTTGTTCTGTATGTTGTCCTACGGACTAAAACCCTCTGGTTTATATAGACACCGGAGAGGGTTAGGGTTACACAAAGTCGGTTACAATGGTAGAAGATCTATATATCTGTATCGCCAAGCTTGCCTTCCACGCCAAGGAAAGTCCCTTCCGGACACGGGACGAAGTCTTCAATCTTGTATCTTCATAGTCCAGGAGTCCGGCTGAAGGTATAGTCCGGCCATCCGTACACCCCCTAATCCAGGACTCCCTCAGTAGCCCCTGAACCAGGCTTCAATGACGACGAGTCCGGCGCGTAGTTTGTCTTCGGCATTGCAAGGCGGGTTCCTCCTCCAAGTACTTCATAGAAGATTTTGAACACAAAGATAGTGTCCGCCTCTGCAAAATAAGTTTCCACATATTGCCATAGAGAGAATAATATTTACACAAATCTAATCTACTGACGTATTCCGTAGTGTGACGCACCACGGCCAAGCCTTTATTCGAATCGTTTTACTATCCCACCTCAGCGCGTCATGCGAGGCGGTTTCCTTGGCACGTCTTGTTAAAGCATAGATCGTGTCCCCTTATTCTGGGATTCTCATCAATACGGGCGTGGGTAACCCAACCGCTTCGAGGACTCCTAGACTATAGGCAAGTCCAAACGGCCACGGAGAGGACGCTTGATATTCACCCTCTTTATAAAGGGACAAGGCTTTTATTTTTTCCCTCCCGTGCTCAATCGAATCCTTCGCCCACCTCAAGCTCAAACACCCAAAGTTCAGGTCAGGTGCTCTAAACCTTCAATCATGTCCGGATCTAGCCTTCAAGGCCGATGGGTGCCTTCCTCCGTCACAGAAGAAGACATCAAAAAGTTGAGGGAGGCCAAATATCTGACCGCCGAGGTTGTGCATCGGCTGCCTGCCCGAGGGCAGGCCGTCCCCTCCCCCAAACCCAATAAGAGCGTCGTGTTCGTCTCCCACTTCCTCCGAGGTCTAGGCCTTGCTCTGGATCCTTTCATCAGGGGTTTGATGTTTTATTACGGGCTAGACTTCCATGATCTAGCTCCGGACTCCTTTCTTCATATCACGACATCTATTGTCGTGTGTGAGGCCTTCCTCCGGGTTACCCCTCACTTTGGCTTGTGGCTCAAGACCTTTGAAGTAAAGCCGAAGATGATCGAGGGGCAACATGCAGTGTGTGGAGGTGCCTCTATATGCAAGATGACAGGAGCTCCGTGGCCCAAAGGTTCCATTCCAGAGGTGTCTGAATTGTGGCAACAGGAGTTGTTCTACATCACGGCTCCTAGAAGTCCTAAGTGGGCGGCCGCCCCTGTTTTCCGCTCGGGCCCTCCACCACAACTGATGTCATGGATCAGCAGAGGTCTGAGCTGGGGTCCAGCCAAGGACGTGCCTATACTGCAAAGCCGCATTCGAGATCTCTTCAATGGAGATTTTAGTTTGGTTGCGGTAATACAAGTTATGCTGGTTCGTCAAGTCCAGCCTTGCAAATGCCGGCCCCTTCACTTGTGGGAGTTAAATCCCGAGGGACCGCGTGTCATCCAAAATTTCCTCGGCCTGACGCACGAGGGGATGTACAAGTCATTCTTCGGACCCCAGGTAGAGTGTCCGGAAATCACCGAGGACATGGGCTTGAGCAGTAACCGCGCCGCCAAACAGGTAAGGAATCTTCCGGCCGAACATACTATCTCTCATTTGTTACGAAGTTATTTCTGAGAGTTTGCTTTTTGACCGGGACTGGCTAACAAAGGCGAAGTTGATTCGGTGTTCGGCCCCCCTCCCTGAGGGTTTGGACAATCCGGTATTGGAAAAGATGCTCCAGGTCGCACCTTGCCCAGAGCCCTTGAAGGAAGATACTGGGAAGGATAATATGGGCGGACACGGGCCCCCAACGCTGCCCATTCTAATCGAGGGGGCGAGCGTCTCCACGAAGGAAGACGACCGGAGGAGGAAAAGGACTGCGTCCGGGGATTCGGACGCCGAAGCTTCCAAACGGGAGAAGAAGTCTCCCACAGAGGGTCCTACCTTTGGGGGTGCTTTTGCCGCACAAAGTTCGCGGGGGGATCAATTCTCCAGCGAGTCGTAAGTGACCCGAAATACTTTAATAGTACATGTATGCCATCTTTTTCTTCTGAGAAAATAACCACCGCATATATCTTTGCAGTTCGGGCCTTAGCCCCTCTCAAATGAGCTCGTCTTCGGGGGATCTTCTTCCAGAGATGATGGAGAGCGAAACGCCCCCTCTGGACTCCTCCGCTCCGGAAGCGGGCGACCCCGAAGTGTCGTCGCGGAGGGCCTCTCCGGGTCCGGTGAGGCTGGAAGATAATCCCGTTGACCTCTGAAGCTCCCAGTGTCCGTCTCCCGAAGAGAGCGGAAAAAAGAGTCCGACACCGTCTGGTGTGCGATCGGATGTTCTGAGGGAGTTGGTGGGGCGAGCGGCCATCTCATATGAACACCGTGTGCTGATGAATACGGTGATGGAGAGAATCTTATCCGCCGAAAGCGGATTGCATGAAGCTTTTATGAGTCTACTGACAGGCTTTGAGGTACATAAAATAACGTATGATAGTCCTGCACATGCTAGGTGTGCCCTGTGTAGATAGTAGCCCCTGAGACTCTGGTTGTCATCGGAAATGACGACGAACAGAGGATCATATTCCCAGGTAATAACCATACTGCCTCTATGTGCAGGTGATGGAAGCTCCGGTGGCTAGCTGGACTAGCGAGTTTGCCCATTTAAAATGACAGTTGGATGCGGCAGACGCCGACATCGAGCTTGTTAACAAAAGGCTTGACGAGGCACAGGGTAAGTGTCATTATCTGGTAAACACCACATAGTAAGAGCAACATGATGCCAGTATCTTTAATATGTTGTGACTGCAGATGGAGCTGCCACAGTTGAAGCCTTGCGGGCAGAACTTGCCCGAGCCAAGGAACAAGCGAGGTTTAGTAATGCGACTGCTTTGAAGGCGGACGAAGAGTTGAAAACCGAGAAGGCCGCGCATGGCGAGAGCCGAGATAAGATGGCCAAGATGGCCATAGAATTAAAAGCCGTCACCGACCGTTGCCGGGTTCTTGAAAAGGAAAACCTAGCGAAGGCATCGGACCTTGAGAAGGCTGCTGCAACGAGAAAAGACATCCGCTCTGCTATGAGGGAGAAGAAGGAGGAGCTGCGGGAAGCCGGGGATATTGTAGCTGGGAAATCCTTTATGTTGCGGAGGAAGTTCGGAGATCCACGGTATGCCTCTTTGGATCGGCTGTGGAGTTCGGAGGATGTGTATATGGATTTGGCGGCGAGCGCTGCCAATGCGGCCAAGTACTTCCAGGGTCAGACGGAACGTGAAGTGGACCAGCTGTTTTGGACGCAATTCCATTCTCCCGAGCGTCTGCTTTCATTGACTGACCAATTAGCCGAATGGGCCGAACTGAATAGGTTGTCCGGACTCGCCATGAGGTCTGTTGTGGATCAGCTATGGCCGGAAAGGCCAAAACCGAACAGCTATTTCAGCTTGGTGCAGCAGCTCCTTGACGTGGTACCGCGCATTAATGCGATGAAGAGGTCGGCGTGCATAGAGGGCTCACGGATGGCCTTTGCCCGTGTTAAAGCATACTGGGCGGAGATGGATGCTACCACTGTTGCAGCGCGGGATTCGGCCATAGGTCGAATGGCTGCTGAGCACTACTTCGAAGAAGTTCTTGAGGGTGCTCATTTGATAGAGACCCAGTGCTCAAAAAATATTATATTTGAGTGATATGTAATCTCATTGTAAGCGAAATGCTTTTATAAATTCTTATGAGGCTATTTTTATACTTTTGCCTGAAAGTAATATGATGCCTCCTGGGCGGCCGTTTATGTATACATGTGTATAGCCTGAAAGATTGCAGCCGTCGGCTTCAACCCCCACGCATATAATGCGGAGGTGCTCGCAAAAAACATGCGTTCACACTTAACCCAACGTCTTGGTCCTATTAAGGAGGTGATAGAGGAGCGAGCGAGGCAACCGGACTATAATGCTTTAGCACTTTCACTTAGCCATAGGAGTTTGACAGTGGGGCTACTAGATAGCCCCTGGTGGCTCCACACTCTCCCGATCCCGGGATGCGTACATGCCTGGCCAGAAAACAGCCCTTCGTTAAGGCGGAGGAATTCTAACATTCCAATAGGTCATCGAGTGGTTGACCAGTCTCACGCTATATCATGACAGTCAGTTTTCGGCTTTCTCTACTGAGGTGCTCGTCCGGATGAACCAGGGCACAATCCCAGTAGTTCTCCTGGTGCTACCTTAGCCGGTAAAGTGGAACGTAAGGCACCAAAACACAGGAGCCGGGCAAACCCAACATTTTACCAAAGACAATGATTCGGAGCTGATGCATATAAGGCCAAACTCGCGACGCCAAACACTCCCTAAGGTATTCGGTCTTTGTGGTATAAACCGGGCCTAAATAATGGCCTTTGTAAGAAGCCCCTTGTGTCCAGGTACGTGCATTGTTCTGGCGTGGCCACATGCCAAGATGTCAGCATCCTTCTCAACGGTGGATATGTATCAACAAGAGACAGTAAAAAAGGTTTACATAGGGTCTTAATCTAAAAAGAATCCTTGGAGCGGGTCCCTGCTGCACGTCTGCGCCTGTGTCTCCGTTGTGCCATATCCTGGACGGGTGTAGCACGATGATCGTCTATAAAAGAGAGGAATTTAGGTGAAAAAGTTGTCGTGCAAAAAGATAGTTTTTAAAGAAACCATGTATAATTCAAGATGAGAAAAAATTGCCACTTGTCTGCGCGCGTTGAGCCCCTTGTATTGACAAATAGGGGTGTGACCACTTATTCGGTATAAATAGCGGCGCCGGACTTGATTAATTGTGTCTGAGGTCTTGACGACCTATTGGATGCTTTCGCTGGTCCGGGCGCCTTTAGTGTGCGGCTGCCAAGGCAGCCGCACTCTCTTCGGCGCGCAGAGATCGCTTGATATTTCCTTTCACTGAAATGATGCCACGTGGACCGGGCATCTTGAGTGTGAGGGAGGCATAGTGTGGTATTGCATTAAAGCGAGTGAAAGCTTCATGTCCGAGCAGTGCTTGATAGCCACTTTGGAACGGAGCGATGTGGAAGGTTAAATGCTCGCGACGGAAGTTATCGGGGGAGCCGAATATAACTTGTAGTAGGAGGGAGCCCGTACAACGAGCCCCTGGGCATGGCGTTACTCCTTTAAAGGTAGTATTGCTATGGCGAATTTTTGTTGGGTCTAATCCCATTCCGCGGATTGTATCCTGATATATTAGGTTTAGACTGCTGCCACCGTCCATCAAGACTCGTGTGAAGTGATGTCCACCAATTAATGGGTCTAATACCAGGGCGGCCCATCCTGTGTGTCGGATACTTGCTGAGTAATCGCGATGGTCGAAAGTGATCGGTTGAGACGACCAGTGGCAGGACTTCGCGGTGACAGGCACTTGGGTATATTTTCCTGGGAGTGCCGCATTGTTTTTTCCCTTGATCACGTGTAACACGTTTACTGTTTTTACTTCTAGAGGAAATTTCTTTTGTTCCCCAGTGTCTTGCTTGGGAGGCTCGTCCTCGTCTTCACTTGGTGTATCCTCCCCCTTGTGTACGGCGTTGAGCTTGCCGGACTGCTTGAAAACCCAACATTCTCTATGGGTATGATTAGCCGGTTTACCAGGGGTACTATGGATCTGACATACTTGGTCCAGAATTTTGTTGAGGCTAGACAGTTCATCCCTGGTGTCTTTAGAGGGCGGCTTTTGCTGACCTGGCCGAGAGTTTTTGAATCCGGCATTTACTGTCGTGCCCTTCGTGCTGTCTTCTTTATCCCGGCGTTTGTTATTGTTGTGCCGTGATTTCCCGTTTCCATCTCTAACTTCAGATGTACTGGGGTCGCTGGTGCTGCATCTGGCTAGCCAGCTGTCCTCACCCGTGCAAAAGCGGGTCCTGAGGCTTGTTAATGCGGCTATCGTTCTCGGCTTATTTTGGCCGGGGTGTCTGGCGAGCCATTCGTCACGGACGCTATTCTTAAAAGCTGCCAAGGCTTCGGCGTCCGGACAGTCGACAATCTAGTTCTTTTTAGTAAAAAATCTGTTCCAAAGCTTCCGGGCTGACTCTCCGGGCTGTTGAGTTATATGACTCAAATCGTCCGCATCCGGAGGTCGGACATAAGTCCCTTGAAAATTTGCCCGAAAGGCGTCTTTGAGCTCTTCCCAACTTCCAATGGAGCTTTCGGGGAGGCCTTTAAGCCAGTGACGAGCTGGCCCTTTGAGCTTGAGGGGTAAGTACTTGATGGCGTGGAGATCATCTCCTCGAGCCATATGGATATGAAGGATGTAGTCCTCAATCCAGACCCCAGGGTCTGTTGTTCCGTCGTATGTCTCTATGTTTACGGGTTTGAATCCCTCTGGAAATTCATGGTCCAGCACCTCATCGGTGAAACATAAGGGGTGTGCGGCACCCCTGTAGCTAGGTGTACCGCGTTGTTCGGATGTTTGTTGTGTTGCATTGTATGCTGGGGCGCGCTTGCGTGGTCCATAGATGGATCTTGCTGCGCCGTCCTTTGGGTGCGAGCCCTCGCATGGGTCGCGTGTTGTATTGTGAGTGGCATTGTATGCCGCTCTGTGTTGGTAGAGGGGTCGTTTATCCGGCCAGGTGGCTGCTTTGATATTTGGTTGTGGGGGGTCTGAGGCCTCCTCATCGAATTAAGGTAGCAGCTTCCACTTTGGGTAGCTCTTGGAGGGGCGATTGTCGCCGTACCTCGCTGTTGTGTTGAGTATTTTACTCCATCTGATTTGGAGTGTGTCTTGCGCAGCCTTGAGCCTTTGCTTCTGTTTTTTTAAGACTCCTCGTGGTGGCAACAAGCCTTTTACGGGCATTCTGCTGCTTCGGGTGCCTGTCCGGTGTTATATCGTCCGGACCATTATCCTTGATAGAATTTGTTTGTTCGGTTTGATTATCTGGACTGCCGTTGTCCGGCAGCGGTTCGCCCTGCTCCAGCGCTGGGTCTGTGTGATCATTATTTCTGTCGAGGCGGGATTTGGGGCGGCGTTTGCGTTGTCGCTTTGACTGCTTCTCGAGGGAACAAGCCTTCGGTGCGTCCTTCCGCTCCTCGTCGTCATCTTTTGGTGCGTCCACCATGTATACGTCATATGACAAGGTGGCTTTCCAGGGCCCAGTAGGCGCTGGTTCTTCATCGTCTCCTTCATCGGCGTCCATACTGTCGATGTCTTCAGAGTCGAAGTCGAGCATGTCGGTTAAATCGTCGACAGTGGCTACAAAGTGGGTGGTGGGTGGGCTTTGAATTTCTTCATTGTCCGTATCCCAACCTTGCTGACTGTAGTCCGGCCAGGGCTCTCCTGATAAAGAGAGAGACTTTAGTGTCTTCAGAATATCGCCAAAAGGCGAGTGCTGAAAGACGTCCGCGGCAGTAAACTCCATGATCGGCGCCCAATCGGATTCGATCGGCAGGGGCACGAAGGGTTCGGAGTCCGGAGAGGAGTCCGGCTCCTTGGAGTCACGAGTCTCGCGGAGTGCAGGGCTGGTTTTCGGCTCGATCGCCGTTGGGATCGCAGCCCCCGAGGCGGCATCCAACCACCCATCCTCGATCGACGCAGTTGGCTCCGTATTAAGGGTCGAAGCCGATGCGGGTGCGGCCTCCAGGGAACTGTTCGGCGGCAGAGCTAGATCATGCTCGTCGTGACAGTGCGGCGCGCTCGGCAGTGGATCGAATCCGTCGAGGATCAAGTCCCCACGGATGTCAGCCGTGTAGTTTAAACTTCCAAATCTGACCTGACGGCCAGGGGCATAGCTTTCGATCTGCTCCAGATGGCCAAGTGAATTGGCCCGCAGTGCGAAGCCACTGAAGAGGAAGATCTGTCCGGGGAGGAAGGTCTCACCCTGGACTGCATCGCTATTGATGATCGTAGGAGCCATCAAGCCTGACGGCGACGACACAGAGGAACTCTCAATGAAAGCACCAATGTCGGTGTCAAAACCGGCAGATCTCGGGTAGGGGGTCCCTAACTGTGCGTCTAGGCCGGATGGTAACAGGAGGCAAGGGACATGAAGTTTTACCCAGGTTCGGGCCCTCTTGATGGAGGTAAAACCCTACGTCCTGCTTGATTAATATTGATGATATGGGTAGTACAAGAGTTGATCTACCACGAGATCGGAGAGGCTAAACCCTAGAAGCTAGCCTATGGTATGATTGTTGTTCTGTATGTTGTCCTACGGACTAAAACCCTCCGGTTTATATAGACACCGGACAGGGTTAGGGTTACACAAAGTCGGTTACAATGGTAGGAGATCTATATATCCGTATCGCCAAGCTTGCCTTCCACGCCAAGGAAAGTCCCTTCCGGACACGGGACAAAGTCTTCAATCTTGTATCTTCATAGTCCAGGAGTCCGGCTGAAGGTATAGTCCGGCCATCCGGACACCCCCTAATCCAGGACTCCCTCAAGCGCGGTACTCATGCAGGGCTTCGCCAAGCACTACGAGAGACGAGGAGGGAGAGAGGTAGGGCTGCGCCTTTTGAGAGAGAGACTCGTGTCTTCTGCAGCCCCAAAACCTCCAGTATATATAGGTGCAAGGGCAAGGGGAGGCGCCCTAGGGTTTCCCCTAGGGGGGCGGCGGCCAGGGCAGATGGGATCTCCCCCTTGGGTGACTTGGCCCCCAAGCCAGGAGGTGGGAACCCTAGATGGGGCGCCCCAAACCCCCTGGTCACGTGGGAATAGGTAAGGGGGGCGCACAGCCCCTTAGTGGGCTGGTTTGCCCCCTTCCCTTGGCCCATGAAGCCCCCCAACACTTTCGGTCATGCTGGTCATCACCTGGTACCTCCGGAACACTTTCGGACTCCAAAATCCTTCGTCCAATATATCAATCTTCACCTTCGGACCATTCCGAAACTCCTCGTGATGTCCGGGATCTCATCCAGGACTCCTAACAACATTCGGTAACCGCGTACATACTTTCCCTATAACCCTAGCGTCATCGAACCTTAAGTGTGTAGACCCTACGGGCTCGGGAATAATGCAGACATGACCGAGACATCTCTCTGGTCAATAACCAACAGCGGGATCTGGATACCCATGTTGGCTCCCACATGTTCCACGATGATCTCATCGGATGAACCACGATGTCAAGGATTCAGTCAATCCCGTATACAATTCCCTTTGTCTATCGGTATGTTACTTGCCCGAGATTCGATCGTCGGTATCCCAATACCTCGTTCAATCTCGTTACCGGCAAGTCTCTTTACTCGTTCCGTAACACATCATCCCGTGATCAACTCCTTGGTCACATTGTGCACATTATGATGATGTCCTACCGAGTGGGCCCAGAGATACCTCTCCGTTTACACGGAGTGACAAATCCCAGTCTCGATTCGTGCCAACCCAACAGACACTTTCAGAGATTCCTGTAGTGCACCTTTATAGCCACCTAGTTATCTTGTGACGTTTGGTACACCCAAAGCATTCCTATGGTATCCGGGAGTTGCACAATCTCATGGTCTAAGGAAATGATACTTGACATTAGAAAATCTTTAGCATACGAACTACACGATCTTGTGCTAGGCTTAGGATTGGGTCTTGTCCATCACATCATTCTCCTAATGATGTGATCCCGTTATCAATGACATCCAATGTCCATGGTCAGGAAACCATGACCATCTATTGATCAATGAGCTAGTCAACTAGAGGCTTACTAGGGACATGTTGTGGTCTATGTATTCACACATGTATTACGGTTTCTGGTTAATACAATTATAGCATGAACAATAGACAATTATCATGAACAAGGAAATACAATAATAACCATTTTATTATTGCCTCTAGGGCATATTTCCAACAGTCTCCCACTTGCACTATGGTCAATAATCTAGTTCACATCACTATGTGATTGCAATGAGTCCAACACCCATGGGGTTTGTTCATATCTTGCTTGTGAGAGAGGTTTATTAGTCAATGAGTCTGAACCTTTCAGATCCATGTGTGTTTTACAAATCTCTATGTCATCTTGTAGATGCAGCTACCACGCGCTACTTGGAGCTATTCCAAATAACCGTTCTACTATACGAATCCGGTTTACTACTCAGAGTCATCCGGATTAGTGTCAAAGTTTGCATCGATGTAACCCTTTACGACGAACTCTTTTCCCACCTCCATAATCGAGAAAATTCCTTAGTCCACTAGTTACTAAGGATAAGTTCGACCACTATCATGTGATCCATTACTAGATCACTCTTGTACCCCTTGATTGACTCATGGCAAGGCACACTTCAGGTGCGGTACACAGCATAGCTTACTGTAGAGCCTATGTCTAAAGCATAGGGGACGACCTTCATCCTTTCTCTCTCTTCTACCGTGGTAAGGTCTTGAGTCTTATTCAATGATCATACCTTGTAACACAGCCAAGAACTTTGCTGATCTATTTTGAACTCCTTCAAAATCTTGTCACGGTATGTATTCATTTGAAAGTACTACTAAGCGTTTTTGATCTATCCTTATAGATCTTGATGCTCAATGTTTAAGTAGCTTAATCCAGATTTTCCATTGAAAAACACTTTTCAAATAACCCTGCATGCTTTCCAGAAATTCTACATCATTTCTGATCAACAATATGTTAACAACATATACTCATCAAAAATTCTATAGTGCTCCCACTCACTTCTTTGGAAATACAAGTTTCTCATAAACTTTGTATAAACCCAAAATCTTTGATCATATCATCAAAGCGTACATTCCAATTCCGAGATGCTTACTCCAGTCCTTAGAAGGATTGCTGGAGCTTTGCATACTTGTTAGCATCTTTCAGGATTGACAAAACCTTCTGGTTGTATCACATACAACCTTTCCTCAAGAAAAACATCGAGGAAACAATGTTTTGACATCCTATCTACAAGATTTCATAAATAATGCAGTAACTGCTAACATAATTCCAACAGACTCTTATCATCACTATGAGTGAGAAAGTCTCATCGTAGTCAACTCCTTGAACTTGTCGGAAAACATCTTAACAACAAGTCGAGCTTTCTTAATGGTGACATTTACCATCATTGTCAGTCTTCCTTTTAAAATCCATCTGCACCCAACAGCCTTACGACCATCAAGTAGTTCTTCCAAAGTCTATACTTTGTTTTTATACATGGATCCTCTCTCGGATTTTATGGCCTCGAGCCATTTGTCGGAATCTGGGCCCACCATCGCTTCTCCATAGCTCGTAGGTTCATTGTTGTCTAGCAACATGACTTCCAAGACAGGATTACGTACCACTCTGAAGTAGTACGCATCCTTGTCGACCTATGAGGTTTGGTAGTGACTTGATCCGAAGTTTCATGATACCAATCATAAGCTTCCACTTCAATTGGTGTAGGTGCCATAGGAACAACTTCCTGTGCCTTGCTACATACTAGTTGAAGTGACGGTTCAATAACCTCATCAAGTCTCCATCATCCTCCCACTCAGTTCTTTTGAGAGAAACTTTTCCTCGAGAAAGGACATGTTTCTACAAACAATCACTTTTGCTTCTGGATCTGAAATAGGAGGTATACCCGACTGTTTTGGGTATTCTATGAAGATGCATTTATCCGCTTTGGGTTCGAGCTTATCAGCCTGAAACTTTTTCACATAAGCATCGCAGCCCCAAACTTTTAAGAAACGACAACTTAGGTTTCTCTAAACCATACTTCATACGGTGTCGTCTCAACGGAATTGTGTGGTGCCCTATTTAAAGTGAATGCGGTTGTCTCTAATGCCTAACCCATAAATGATAGCGGTAATTCGATAAGAGACATCATGGTATGCACCATATCGAATAGGGTGCAGTTATGATGTTCGGTCACACCATCACACTATGGTGGTCCAGGCGGTATTAGTTGTGAAACAATTTCCACAATGTCTTAATTGTGTGCCAAACTCGTAACTCAGATATTCATCTCTATGATCATATCATAGACATTTTATCATCTTGTCACGATGATCTTCAACTTCACTCTGAAATTACTTAAACCTTTCAATAATTCAGATTTGTGTTTCATTAAGTAAATATACTCAGCATCAACTCAAATCATCTGTGAAGTAAGAACATAATGATATCCACCGTGTGCCTCAGCACTCATTGGACTGCACACATCAAAATGTATTACTTCCAACAAGTTGTTTTCTTGTTCCACTTTACTGAAAATGAGGCCTTTCAGTCATCTTGCCCATGTGGTATGATTTGCATGTCTCAAGTGATTCAAAATCAAGTGAGTCCAAACGATCCATCTGTATGGAGTTTCTTCATGCATATCTACCAATAGACATGGTTCGCATGTCTCAATCGTTTCAAAAACGAGTGAGTCCAAAGATCCATCAACATGGAGCTTCTTCATGCGTTTTATACCAACATGACTCAAATGGCAGTGCCACAAGTATGTGGTACTATCATTACTATCTTATATCTTTTGGCATGAACATGTGTATCACTACGATCGAGATTCAATAAACCATTCATTTTAGGTGCAAGACCATTAAAGGTATTATTCAAATAAACAGAGTAATCATTATTCTCCTTAAATGAATACCGTGTGGCGATAAACATAATCCAACCATGTCTATGCTCAATGCAAACACCAAATAACAATTATTTCGGTTTAACACCAATCCCGATGGTAGAGGGAGCGTGTGATGTTTGATCACATCAACCTTGGAAACACTTCCAACACATATCGTCATCTCACCTTTAGCTAGTCTCCGCAGCCTTTTATTTCGAGTTACTAACGCTTAGCAACCGAACCGGTATTTATTACCCTGGTGCTACTAGGAGTACTAGTAAAGTACACAATAATATGACATATATCCAAAATACTTTTGTCGACCTTGCCAGCCTTCTCATCTACCAAGTATCTAGGGTAGTTCTGCTTCAGTGACCGTTCCCCTCATTATAGAAGCACTTAGTCTCGGGTTTGGTTCAACCTTGGGTTTCTTCACTAGAGCAGCAACTGATTTGCCGTCTCATGAAGTATCCCTTCTTTCCCTTGCCCTTCTTGAAACTAGTGGTTTAACCATCAACAATTGATGCTCCTACTTGATTTCTACTTTCGCGGTGTCAAACATCGCGAGTTGCTCAAGGATCATCATGTCTATCCCTGATATGTTATAGTTCATCACGAAGCTCCAATAGCTTGGTGGCAGTGACTATGGAGAACCATCTCATCTGGAAGATTAACTCCACTCGATTCAAGCGATTGCAGCACTCAGACAATCTGAGCACATGCTCAACGATTGAGTTTTTCTCCCTTAGTTTGCAGGCTTAAGAAACTTGTCAGTGGTCTCATACCTCTTGACGTGGGCACTAGTCTGAAATTCCAATTTCAGTCTTTGGAACATCTCATATGTTCTGCGATGTTTCAAAAACGTCTTTGGTGCCACAATTCTAAACCGTTAGTATTACATACTGAACTATCACGCAGTCATCAAAACGTGTATGTCAGATGTTTCCATACATCTACAGACGATGCTTGAGGTTCAACACACTGAGTGGTGCATTAAGGACATAACCCTTCTGTGCAGCAATGAGGACAATCCTCAGTTCATGGACCCAGTCCGCATAATTGCTACTGTCAACTCTCAACTAAATTTTCTCTAGGAACATATCTAAAACAGTAGAAGCAAAGCGTGAGCTACGACATAATTTCCAAAGACCTTTTGACTATGTTCATGATAATTAAGTTCATCTAATCAAATTATTCAATGAACTCCCACTTAGATAGACATCCCTCTAGTCATCTAAGTGATACATGATCCGAGTCAACTAGGCCGTGTCCGATCATCACGTGTGACGGGCTAGTCATCATCGGTGAACATCTTCATGTTGATCGTATCCACTATACGACTCATGTTCGACCTTTCGGTCTTCCATGTTCCGAGGCCATGTCTGTACATGCTAGGCTCATCAAGTTAACCTAAGTGTATTGCGTGTGTAAATCTGGCTTACACCCGTTGTATGCGAACGTTAGAACCTATCACACCCGATCATCATGTGGTGCTTCGGAACAACGGACCTTAGCAACGGTGCACAGTTAGGGGGAACACTTTCTTGAAATTATTGCGAGGGATCATCTTATTTATGCTACCGTCGTTCTAAGCAAATAAGATGTAAACATGACAAACATCACATGCAAATCATAAAGTGACATGATATGGCCAATATCATCTTGCGCCTTTGATCTCCATCTTCGAGGCGCGGCATGAACACCATCGTCACCGGCATGACACCATGATATCCATCATCGTGTCTTCATGAAGTTGCCTCGCCAACTATTACTTCTACTACTATGGCTAATGGTTAGCAATAAAGTAAAGTAATTACATGGCGTTTTTATTGACACGCAGGTCATAAATAAATTAAGACAACTCCTATGGCTCGTGTCGGTTGTCATACTCATCGACATGCAAGTCGTGATTCCTATTACAAGAACATGATCAATCTCATACATCACATATATCATTCATCACATCCTTTTGGCCATATCACATCACATAGCATACCCTGCAAAAATAAGTTAGACGTCCTCTAATTGTTGTTGCATGTTTTACATGGCTGCTATGGGTTTCTAGCAAGAACATTTCTTACCTACGCAAAACCACAACGGTGATATGCCAATTGCTATTTACCCTCATCAGGACCCTTTTCATCGAATCCGATCCGACTAAAGTGGGAGAGACAGACACCCGCCAGCTATCTTATGCATCAAGTGCATGTCAGTCGGTGGAACCTGTCTCATGTAAGTGTACTTGTAAGGTCGATCCGGGCCGCTTCATCCCACAATACTGCCGAATCAAGATAAGACTAGTAACGGCAAGCAAATTGAACAAATCATCACCCACAACTACTTTGTGTTCTACTCGTGCATAGAATCTACGCATAGACCTAGCTCTGATACCACTGTTGGGGATCGTAGCAGAAATTTAAAATTTTCTATGCATCACCAAGATCAATCTAGGAGATACTAGCAACGAGTGAGAGGGAGTGCATCTTCATACCCTTTAAGATCGCTAAGCGGAAGCGTTGCAAGAACGCGGTTGGTGGAGTCGTACACGCAGTGATTCAGATCATGGTCGATTCCGATCTAAGAGCCGAACAACGACGCCTCCGCGTTCAACACACGTACAGCCCGGTGACATCTCCCGCGCCTTGATCTAGCAAGGAGAGAGGGAGAGGTTGGGGAAGAATCCGTCCAGCAGCAGCACGACGGCGTGATGGTGGTGGAGGAGCGCGGTACTCCTGCAGGGCTTCGCCAAGCACTACGAGAGACGAGGAGGGAGAGAGGTAGGGTTGCGCCTTGGGAGAGAGAGACTCGTGTCTTCTGCAGCCCCAAAACCTCCACTATATATAGTGGCAAGGGCAAGGGGAGGCGCCCTAGGGTTTCTCCTAGGGGGGCGGCGGCCAGGGCAGATGGGATCTCCCCCTTGGGTGACTTGGCCCCCAAGCCAGGAGGTGGGAACCCTAGATGGGGCGCCCCAAACCCCCTGGTCACGTGGGAATAGGTGAGGGGGCGCACAGCCCCTTAGTGGGCTGGTTTGCCCCCTTCCCTTGGCCCATGAAGCCCCCCGACACTTGCCGGGGCTCCCGAAACACCTTTCGGCCATGCTGGTCATCACCCGGTACCTCCGGAACACTTCCGGACTCCAAAACCCTTCGTCCAATATATCAATCTTCACCTCCGGACCATTCCGGAACTCCTTGTGACGTCTGAGATCTCATCCGGGACTCCGAACAACATTCGGTAACCGCGTACATACTTTCCCTATAACCCTAGCGTCATCGAACCTTAAGTGTGTAGACCCTACGGTCTCGGGAATAATGCAGACATGACCGAGACATCTCTCTGGTCAATAACCAACAGCAGGATCTGGATACCCATGTTGGCTCCCACATGTTCCACGATGATCTCATCGGATGAACCACGATGTCAAGGATTCAGTCAATCCCGTATACAATTCCCTTTGTCTATCGGTATGTTACTTGCCCGAGATTCGATCGTTGGTATCCCAATACCTCGTTCAGTCTCGTTACCGGCAAGTCTCTTTACTCGTTCCGTAACACATCATCCCGTGATCAACTCCTTGGTCACATTGTGCACATTATGATGATGTCCTACCGAGTGGGCCCAGAGATACCTCTCCATTTACACGGAGTGACAAATCCCAGTCTCGATTCGTGCCAACCCAACAGACACTTTCGGAGATGCCCGTAGTGCACCTTTATAGCCACCTAGTTACGTTGTGACGTTTGGTACACCCAAAGCATTCCTACGGTATCCGGGAGTTGCACAATCTCATGGTCTAAGGAAATGATACTTGACATTAGAAAAGCTTTAGCATACGAACTACACGATCTTGTGCTATGCTTAGGATTGGGTCTTGTCCATCACATCATTCTCCTAATGATGTGATCCCGTTATCAATGACATCCAATGTCCACTGTCAGGAAACCATGACCATCTATTGATCAACGAGCTAGTCAACTAGAGGCTTACTAGGGACATGTTGTGGTCTATGTATTCACACATGTATTACGGTTTCCGGTTAATACAATTATAGCATGAACAATAGACAATTATCATGAACAAGGAAATACAATAATAACCATTTTATTATTGCCTCTAGGGCATATTTCCAACAATGCGTGCCGCTAATTCCATAATTTCCAGCCTCAAGATAAATATTACCTCATTCATGGCAGCCACACCATCTCTTTCTGCCTCTAGTAGAGCCTCAAGCACTATAATATCTGTGCTCAGAATGCTCTCCGTGGTGTTGCCTCTGAACTGCTACCATCTGGTAACATGGATGGCGCACTGCTTCCATAAATAGATTCTGGGATTGTACATTGTGTCCTAGTGTGAACGGCATCCTGAAAGGTTTCCGCTGGACATCAGTAAGAGATAGTTATCGTATGATCCAGGCAGTAAGCTTACATGGTAAACGACGGACGAATTATTGCCGAGCATGGAAAACTATATTTAAATGGTTCGAAGCAGCATTAGCCTAAAAGAAATTAAAATGGTAAGATGAAACTAGGGATGTAAGTGGCAAATAAACGAAATCCGCCAGTCCCATCTAGTTAGTTTTTGCTACCTCCCTAGTTCATTTTCCTCAAAAAAAAACAAAAACTCTTTTGAACTATCATACCACTAGTGGACTTTAATCGGGATTAAACCGGACCCAGTTGACATCCCTAGTTGAAAGGGAGTGTACAACCGCTATATTTAAGTTGCCAAGGCATCTAAGTAGTTGAAATAATCTGAGAAAGCACTTAACAGTGTGGCCTCATATAAACTACGAAGACAGTCTTGTGATGAAGTTGAGAGGAAAAGTTATGGACTCAAATGAAATAGGCATGCATTTCTTTACGATAGTACAGCAGGCACTGCTGGCATATTGGCCAACTCAGGTATAGCGTAACAACAAATAAGCATTCAAATTAAGCAATACAGCAAAGCAGACAACTGAACTATTTGTAATTCGGTAGGATTACACGTTGAGGGCACAAGCCAAGAAAGCAGCCCACTCGCATTACATTTCACATGTACTAAAACACATTGGCTTACCATGTGTTGCTGTGAAGCCTAGCTGTTGTTGCAATGTTCTTTGAAGATACCGTCAGCATCCCGTGGTTGCAAATCTAGTTGTTGTAGTTTATTCTGCACCATCTATTTAGATAAAATTAATTTTAATCGCATGCACTGGTCCGAATTGATCATCAATGGTTCATCTAAAGTAATGAAAGAAGGGTGTGTGCATACACGACAATACTCCCTCCAATTCTTTTTTTTGCGTATAACTTTTTCTCAGTTTTCTCGTATTAGTCTGCGCGTTGCCGATTCCTAGAGCTGGTTTCCTGTTGTGCCCCGCCCCATCCGCCTCTGCCCTAATTAATTGGCAAATTAGTCCAGAAAAATTAAACCAATGCCCTCCTTGGTATGCGGGTCAAGAGTTATGCGCAGAGTAAATAGAATCGGAGGGAGTATATCTGCTTCCCTATATTTTTATGCTTGTTCGAGGTGCCAGCCCCAAAAGAACAAATATTTTGCTTGATGGGGTTGGCAGATCCATAATTAATAGAAGCATCAAATTAGTCATGCAACTTGGGAAGATCAAGAACACACAAACAAGTAATGAACAGAGGCTCGGAGCAGTGATGTAATAGCTAGCATCAGAAAATGTAGGGTAAAACAAACAAAAAGCAGCAGAACCACATGCTAGCTTGCTGATGTGTAATTAAGCATAGAGAACATTAAGCTGTCTGATGGAACCAACAGGTGGCATCAGAACAAAACTAAAGCATATTAACTATATGTGCACTGGTATGTAATTTAGCACATGTAACATGTTCACTACCAGAAGTATGGCCCTACAGATGCAAGCAGAATAACGCGTCTCATGAAAAACTGAATGATGCCCTGAAGAAATTCAAAGGTGTGGTGCTTATGCTAGGAAAGTGAATGTAGGCGCCGGCCGTTGGATAATAGTACCTGATTCTTGGCGGCGTATGGGTATTGTTCTCATACTTGATAGCTAAGGATCGTCAATGGTGCTCGTGTTGCAGTTGAGTTTGGGCCGGCTGTCGCCGTCGCTGAAGCGGCTCCGATGCTACGATTGCGGCATCTGTCGACATACAAGAAAGCTCATCTGTGGTAAGTGAACAGTTGCACGATAAAGAGAAAAACCGAAGGAGTACAAATCGAAATAACCTGATGAGGCTGCGGCGTCGGTAAAGCAGGGCCGGTGGAGTTGAATATGGCATCCATGGAGTTGAATATGGCATCCATAACAAGATTCAACAAAGCGGTATTAATTTCACAAGATTCAGCATTGGTAAGAGGAGCAATCGGAGTGCTAAGGAAATAATTATTATTGGTATTGGTGAAGTCACACAATTTAGTATTATCTTGAGCCATCGCGACAAACAAGCAATCTAACACACGAGCAAACAAAAGCAAGCGGGCAAAAGAGGCAAATAGAGAGGGAGGATAGAGGGAGAGAGAGAGAGAGGGCGAATAAAACAGCAAGGGTGAAGTGGGGGAGAGGAAAATGAGAGGCAAATGGCAAATAATGTAATGTGAGAGATAGGGATTGTGATGGGTACTTGGTATGTTGACTTTTTACGTAGACTCCCCGGCAACGGCGCCAGAAATCCTTCTTGCTACGTCTTGAGCTTGCGTTGGTTTTCCCCGAAGAGGAAGGGATGATGCAGCAGAGTAGCCTAAGTATTTCCCTCAGTTTTTGAGAACCAAGGTATCAATCCAGTAGGAGGCCACGCTCAAGTCCCTCGTACCTGCACAAAGTGATAGCTACTCGCAACCAACGCGATTAGGGGTTGTCAATCCCTTCACGGTCACTTACGAGAGTGAGATCTGATAGATATAATATTTTTGGTATTTTTGGTATAAAGATGCAAAGTAAAAAGTAAAAACAAAGTAAAAGACAAAGCAAGATTAAAGTGATGGAGATTGATATGATGAGAATAGACCAGGGGGCCATAGGTTTCACTAGTGGCTTCTCTCAAGAGCATAAGTATTCTACGGTGGGTGAACAAATTACTATTGTGCAATTGACAGAATTGAGCATAGTTATGAGAATATCTAGGCATGATCATGTATATAGGCATCACGTCCGTGACAAGTAGATCGAAACGATTCTGCATCTACTACTATTACTCCACTCATCGACCGCTATCCAGCATGCATCTAGAGTATTAAGTTAAAAACAGAGTAACGCCTTAAGCAAGATGACATGATGTAGAGAGATAAATTCATGCAATATGAAATAAATCCCATCTTGTTATCCTCGATGGCAACGATGCAATACGTGCCTTGCTGCCCCTTCTGTCACTGGGTAAGGACACCGCAAGATCGAACCCAAAGCTAAGCACTTCTCCCATGGCAAGAACTACCAATCTAGTTGGCCAAACCAAACGGATAATTCGAAGAGACTTGCAAAGATAACCAATCATATATAAAAGAATTCAGAGAAGATTCAAATATTATTCATAGATAGACTTGATCATAAACCCACAATTCATCGGTCTCAACAAACACACCACAAAAAGAAGATTACATCGAATAGATCTCCACAAGAGAGGGGGAGAACTTTGTATTGAGATTCAAAGAGAGAGAAGAAGCCATCTAGCTACTAACTATGGACCTGAAGGTCTGAGGTAAACTACTCACACTTCATCGGAGAGGCTATGATGATGTGGAAGCCCTCCGTGATGACGGCCCTCTTCCGGCGGAGCTCCGAAACAGGCCCCAAGATGGGATCTCGTGGATACAGAAAGTTGCCGCGGTGGAATTAGGTTTTTGGCTCCTGTTCTGATCGTTTGGGGGTACGTGTGTATATATAGGAGGAAGGAGTACGTCGGTGGAGCACCGAGGGGCCCACAAGGCAGGGGGCGCGCCCTAGGGGGGCGCGCCCCCATCCTCGTGACCTCCTCTTTGACCCCCTGGAGTAGGGTCCAAGTCTCCTGGATCACGTTCGGTGAGAAAATCACGTTCCCGAAGATTTTATTCCGTTTGGACTCCGTTTGATATTCTGTTTCTCCGAAGCACTGAAATAGGCAAAAACAGCAATTCTGGGATGGGCCTCCGGTTAATAGGTTAGTCCCAAAAATAATATAAAAGTGGAAAATAAAGCCCAATATAGTCCAAAACAGTAGATAATATAGCATGGAGAAATCAAAAATTATAGATACGTTGGAGGCGTATCACCGTCACCCCCTCCTTGTCGGCGACGGGAAAATCTTCGTTTTACACAGTTGAGAAGTCATTGTGCTAAGGCCCCACATGCCGAGGCGTTGAATAGAATGTAGATGCTAGTTTACGGAAGCAAGTATCGATAATACGTTTGTATCTCCATACTTATATTTCTTCTCTTATAAAAAACCGAGTTGGTGATGATGGTACGTGTGCCATCTTGCAATATAGACCGTCCGATCTATATCTGACGGATGGAAATTAAACTAAAAGATACCCGTACCCCTCTCCACATTTGCAGACAAGGCCTTCCCTCATTCATCCTTATCTCCAACAAACCTCATTATTGAGCAATTAAGAAAGGAAGCCTTTGGAACAAACTGGCCTAGTGGCCGCTGCCAGCATCGTCAATCCCCATGCCTCCGCTCAGTTCGACCACCAACCACCACCACACCCACTCCTCTTCACCTTATCTCATATTTCTCGAGATATCATTAGTTTTTACACATGGGATTACTCCCGCAAGGGTCAATCACAACAAGTGTTTTATAAAAAATGCATCTTGATGTTCCGTGCAATGCACAGATCTTGCTAGTACTCCTACACAAGACTAAGTTGGTGATGCTGGTGTGTCTGACATCCGTCGTTTCTGACCATTAAATCTACATCTAACGATTGCGAGGTAAATTGTTGCCTTTTCTCACCAACATCCCACTTGTCTACCAATTTGCAGAAAAACCCATAATTAGTATCTTGAAACCAACCACATCCCTCCTTGACCTCACCAAAAAAGCCCAAGGAATATATTCTAATTGAAACATAATATATCTCTAGTGACATATGTATATCAAAATTGGAGTGTTTTGTACCAAGTTTGTGAATAAGTATTATTCTAATTATGATTCGTTGCAACGGACATGAACATTGCTAGTATTTCCAACCATGCATTTCTTTTCCTAGTATTCCATAGTTTCGAGTTTTCCATCAAGATATTAGTCACTCATGGTTGATATTTACTTTCAATCATGTACACATATGCACTATGTAACTAGCCTTGCTTATTGGCTTCCAAAGCTTAACTTTCACTCCTACTTACAATATGTAGAGTATTTAACAAAAAACTACCACTTTCAACCAGCCCTAGGAGGAATCTATTGTACAAAAAATAGCAAAAACATACCCAAAATTTCTTAACCCACGCCAAAAACTACCTAGTACTCCTATCGATTAGGTTCGTTTAAACCCATTTATGACAGGGTTGGCTGACATGTCCGTGCTGACGAGGTAGCTTAAACCAACACATTTTGTTTGACCGTTGACACGAGGAACCCACATCTGACCTTCTATCCTATTATTCCCCCTCAAATCATTATTTTTCCTAAACATTACTTCAAACAGTACTGATGCGTGTTCGTCAGTGGCGCCGGTGATGAGCGAGTTGGCCGTCGCTCCACCGGACGGGCCGGACGCCGCGCTGGCCTCCGCACGGGTTGGCAGGCTGGCCCGAGCGTGACTCACGAGCGAGCAAGCCGCCGCGCTGGCCTTCGCTCGAGCCAGATGGCTGGCCTTAGCGCGGCGCGCGCGAGCAAGCCGCAGCGCTGCCTTGCCAATCTAGCTAGCAAACTTTGCAGACAAGCAGCTGGACGGAGCTATCTTGGCTAGCTAGCGGCCGCGAGCGCCGGACGGAGCTGGCATCCGGGCTGCCGCAACATGGGCTCCGCACCGCCGACGGTTTTGACCTCGCCTTCTGCCGGCGGCGGTAGCTGCGTCCCATGTCCGAGGATGACTAGGTGGACGGGCCGAAGGTAGGAGGTCACTCGAGGATTTTTGTTGGTAAGAGCATGTACAATGGTTGATAAGGTAGTCTTATCTTAAGTCTGCCACATATGCAAGTGGTAGTAGTTTCTTGACATTTTAGTGGTTTCTTGCATTATTAGAGCAAGTACAATAGAGCTGAGTCAGCGGGCTATAAGAAATAAACTACTACTACATGTTGGCTATAAGATGGGCTGTAGATTACATGGCACTGGCTTATAGCCAGCAGCTGGCTATACTATTAACCATGCTCTTAGGGGTTTCTTGTAAGGAACAATGTACGTACTACTAGCGACAAAAGGCGATTCTAGGTTGCGTTGTACTCCAACGAGTACTACTAGTGGTCGCGGGAGTGTATACCTCGTTTTGTGGGTTCGATCCCGGCCGAACGCACGGCGGCCTTTTTAAAAAAATAGTACTACTACAATTCACTGCGAGCGAATATTTTACACGGGTAGTTTGAGTTTTGAAGTCAAACGGACATGCGGCCCCACAATCTGGGTGCACTGGACAGCCTAGCCACGTGAACGGGTTTTCCTTCCCAGCATCCCGTGGCTCGCGTGCTCGCCCTAGCCGCACCTCGCTTGCAGCTTCCAGCTGGTAGCATATTTAAACTAGCGCCTCCCAATTAAGCCTGAGGAGCCGAAAAAGCCTGGCGGGGCATTGGGAACTGTGCAATCTTGGAGAGTACTCACTTTTCATCGGGGACAACTACCCCATTGTGAAGCGGATGCCACCTTCCATGCATGACACGGAAGGCCTGCCGTTCATGAAGCATGGTTGTGTCTTCAGTGCGCACCGCCGGATGAACGACATGCTGGGACACGCTATCCCTGATTTATGCCGCTTCAGCTTGGATGAGTCTCCATCGTGTGGAACCGGACTAGAAAGTTGCGACAATGATTTCCGTTGCCCACCGCTATGGATCGTGCCATCCATGAAGAACACCTGGGACTGGAACCTGGAGGAGGACATGTAGCCCATCTATAACGTGTAAGTGGAGTACGGTAATTGTGAACGGTAGCGCTGTGAATATATGTAGACTAGTCGTGCACAAATTTATCACATGAGTTGGAGATGAACTTGTGTGGCATACTGGCATTTGTCCTTTAGAATTTATTACTAGTAAATGTGTTATGTGTACGTGCAACTTGTGTGGTTGTTGCACGGGCTCCAACACACTCTTTGAGAAAAAAAGGTGGCACAGCTTTGGATATACGTGACGTGGCGGCATCATACAGTAGCATCGTTCGCTATAGTTGTACTAGTACACTCCTACTAGGGCGACAACTCCTATAAAACCTTGCGCTTGGCTCTTTGCCTCTTCGGGAGGTTCAACAGTTCGTACTCGTGTGAACCTTGCACTTGGCTCTTCGCCTCTTCGGAAGGTCCAACAATGATGATACTACAGTACAATATGCTTCTGGCAATCTGACCCCGATTGAACTGTTGCACGTCCGCCGCAAGGGCGAGGGCGAGGGAGAGGGAGAGGGAGAGTGCGCTATAGTCAAAACCCTCTCCTCGTCCTGCGAACCACCACGCGCGTGGGCGAGGGAGAGGCGTAGTAAGCAAGCTTCTCCTCGTTCGGCGAGTTCACGGGACACATCAAAGTAGTACTAGTACTAGTAGTAGTAGTCCATACTACGTCCTTTCTGATTAATATGGTTTAATTTTAAACGAGAAAAATACACTGGCGGTCAACGTGTGTGACAGTACGCTCTTTACGGTCACTATATATAGTTTTGCGGTGATTATGCAATCACTAGCTCATCGTAGAGCACCGTATTGCACCCTACTGAGCGGCCACATAGTCGACGTGGCACTTTCTTGACTGGTTAAATTGTCACCTGTTTTCTGGGTCCCACCTGTCAGTTGGCAGAGCAAAGAAATCAGTTAAACAAAACTTTACGCAGGCGCGACATGAGTCCAACCCTTGCGCGCGAACCGCCCTGGCTGTCTATGTGAGTGCATGCACGTGTCCTCCCTCGGTCTTCCAACAAAGAGTGTACTACATTATGTACATCTACACTTCCAATGTGTTTAGCCTTTAATCTAAATCGATATTGATTGACTAATGCACCAACTTGTGCTGTAGGTATAGGCTACATGTCTATCCTTAATTACAGCATGCAACGGCCTTCATTTAATCTTCTTATCTCAATGGTCGCATGCACACATAAGTCTGCTACTTTTGGGCATTAATTATGCCCTGGTCAATGTGTAAATCTCTAAATGTACAGTCTTTCATGGACGTAGGGAGTAGGTTGAGCACTTGAGCGTGAGCATGTGTGTTGCGTCGTGTGCTGTGTGCCGCATGGGTGCGTGAGTGTTGCGTGCGTCCATGTGTACGTGTGAGTGTTGCATGTTGTATGCATGCATGCATGCATGGGGCTTATTCCCTCCCATTGACATGTTCATATTTCAAGCTTCCTTTGTTCCCTCCATATGGTGATACTCCCTTTGTTCCCAAATAGTACGGAGTAAAAGCCTCCCTCTATTCCCAAATACGGAGTATTTGTCTTTCTACAGATTTCAACAAGTGACTAGGTACGAAGCAAAATGAGTGAAGTGAGCGTAGAGGCATAGGGATACTGTAGAAAGGAAGTCCTTGCGATCCATTTATTCCCCATCTCGGTCAGAGAGAACTATTCAACTAGTCTCTTCTTCTTCCTCCTCTCTTCTCTTCCTCCTCTCTTCCCCATCATCGGCCACACAGCACTTACCCCCGCTCACTGCTCGCCCGCTCGCGCCATCTTCCTTGGTAGCTCGCGCGTACCATATCCCCCCGCTCACTGCTCGGCCACACGAGGAGAAGATTCTTCGCTCGCCAGCCCGAATCCACTTCCCCGCTGGCTCGCAGGCACCGAAAGCCCAATGGCAGAACCGACTGACATGCAGAGCCGCGATTGGAATTCCCTCCCCGATGTTCTCTTGGAGCAGATCTGTAGTCGTATGGACCTACTCAGCACCGTCCATCTGGCCGCATGCTCTGTGTCTTTGTACCGTCTACTCGTCTGCAACCGGCCAGCCCTTTTCAAGACACCCTGCTTGCTGATGCCTGATCCTCGCAGGTGGCCCAGACACCGACTTGACGACCCTACGGAGGTTGCCGTGGTGCCCCTCGACATGCTACCACTACCCGTCCACTTGTCCTTCATGCACGGCCACTACTGGGCGGGCATGAAGGCCAACTGGATCGTCCTCATCCACCACACCGGTAGTCCGTGGTGTCTCGTGGAAATCTACACCCAGCGAGAGATCACCCTTCCATTGTTGGATACTGCCGCCATCGAGCCTCGTGGCCTGCCGGACACTCCTACCTACTACGCACGAGACGCGTCAAGCTTTTGGCTCGACCTCTGTTTGCAGAAAGTTGTAATCTGCGAAGTGCCCACACCATCAGAAGACTACATGGATTACAAGCTCATTGCCTTGTTCAACAAGGGATTAGTCTATCTGGAATCCGGTCGCCATACATGGTTATGGCTCATCATCAATCCTGTTGAGGAAACATTTCTGTCTGATGCTATAGTGCATGATGGCATTGTTTACGCGGTCGACGCATAGATTGGCTACCTATATTGGTGGAATCTATCGTCGTGTAATTGTTCTATCTCATCTCCTCTTTACCTTATGAATACGACTGCCTGTTCATTTGTTACAAATTTAGAATGCATAGCATGTCTATAACCACACCATTGCTATATGTTCCTCTCATTTCCTAGATTTTTATGACCACACATGTTATTGTTAGAGTTGATATGAGAACAATTGGCATCTAATGATTGTTAGAATGCATATTATGAGCATAACATCATGATTGCTATATGTTACTCTCGTTTACAAGATTTTTATAACAACGCATGTTATTGCTTAGAGTTGATATGAGAATAGTAGTAGTAAGTGCTATGGTAGAATATGAGTAGGCGTTGTCATAGCTGTTTTCCTCTCATTGTTACATGATGTTTGAACCATGACATATTGCTAGAATATGAAAGCCATTGGATTATTTTTTTAACTTGGGGTATGATTATGACCACGGCATTGCAATTCTCTGTCTATGATATGTGTCACTGTTATAATAATCTTAATTCCACACATACTCTGAACATGATTGTTTATTTTTGTCCTTTTGGTCTCCAATTTGAATTGTTGTAGCAGACGCAAATGCGATGGCCTTCATGATTCCAGGACCTGGAATCATACCAGCTGATGGGTGGTGGTTTATCGCTCATTCAGCTGACGGCGATCATTTGATGCTCATTCACACGTACCAAATTGACCAAACCATTACATCAAACCACACGCAGTACAATGCGTGGGGCGTTCGTGACATTGATGGCTATGGCTGCTTCGTGTTCAAGAAAGTTCCCAGCTCCGTTGGGCTAGGCGTATTCAACTGGAGGCGGGTTTACAGCCTCGGCAACCACTCCTTGTTCCTCGGGCTCAATTATCCAATCATCCAACCAATCGTCGATCATCTCACCGGCGATGATTACTGTGCTATGAAACTTCCATTCGCGAGGGGGGCTGTGTTTACACATCATACCATGGGTTTCATGAATCACCATATCCAGAGATTCGTCGACACAGCTTGTTGCCAGATAATCTTCGGTGTGTGAAAGGCATCAAGCTTCCATGCGATGGATGGCTTTTGCAAACCCGACATGCGGCGATGTGGTTTCATGCCAACAGCAAATATGCACAACTTGATTCGTGCTGATATCTAGACTGAGCCATGTATTCTGCTGCTGTAGCACGACCCTCTTTTGTTGGATATTATGTACTGTTGTTTGTTTGAAGCACTCCTCTGGTTTGAAGGATAGATACCTTCCTGGGATCAAGTGCATCCTAACTCACCTGCGTAGGATGTACTGATAATGATGATGGAGATACTGTGCAGAAGCCATATATATCAGTTAGGCTTCAAGTGCGTACTTGTTAGTTAAACCTATGTATAAATTGTGACACTAAATACGACTAGTAAGTACTATAGTAGCAGTACTAGTATACGTCGGTCAAATTATTCATCATGTCCACACATTGAATTGACGTGACAACACGCTGCGCGTGAGGTGACACAAGAATCCCGGCGGCGTGTTCGGGTATTCTGGACTTCAGATTTGGAGTACCACTTATCTGTCGAAATATTTCATCATTCACTTAAAACAGTCGATTGATCATACATTGAGTACCATATAACTGGAATTACCGATGCAAGTCGAAGAAGGATTGGCCCGTGCTGCCGGCCGGCGTCAAGTTCGATGCCACAGATCAGGAGCTGATCGAGCACCTTGAGGCCAAAGTGAGTGCTGACAGCATGAGATTTCAGGCTCTCATCGATTTGTTCATACCAACCATCGACAGCGAGCACGACATATGTTACACCCAACCTGAGAAACTTCCAGGTAAGACACCGATCGGCCGTCTACTTGCACAAACATATTCCTTTGTTTATAGCTCTATTTTTCTTTTTAGACGCATACCTGGTGAAGAAATTATAATTTGACAGTTAATAAAAAGTGAAACAAGTGACTGCAACATGCCAAAGATGTTATGAAAATGCCAACTAGGTACACTAAAAGCTGTATTCCACAATACTGCAGGTATCACACTGAGTGGCCTAAGGAAGCATTTCTTCCAGCGCAATTCCAGGGCATTCAAAAGGGGCGCGTGGACGCGTCGCAAGATACAGTCGGAGTGCGGCATGCACGCGATATGGCACAAGACCGGCAATACCTTGCCGGTGATGGTCAACAGCCGGCAGACGGGCAGCAAAAAAGGTTCTGGTGCTGCACACCAACAAGAACTTTGACCAGCAGAGGACCAACTGGGTGATGCACCAGTACCACCTCGGGGACCTGGAGCAAGAGAAGGAGCGGGAGCTGGTCCTCTGCAAGATTTTCTACCAGACGAACACTAGGGCAAGGAGTAAAAAGATTATAAGTTAGTTTGGTATTGGTAGTTATACTACCTTGTCGTCCGCAAGTTGGTATTGTTGTTAACGATCTTTTGGTATGAACTTGCATTTGCTTTCAACCATCATGCCGAGGGTCGACGTGGATATAAAGCTGAATCATTTGTTTCGAAACGAATTTTTAGGCATCTGATTTTTATTTGATGGGTAGCATAAGCACCCGCCGTTCGAATTCATAGTTCTCCAATTTTTTCGAAACAAGTGCATGCACTTATTATCACGATAAAAAAACAATATCCGTGCTGCATCCCAGTTATCAGTCTGTACTTGCAGAATTCTCTCGTTTATTGAGCACGTATATTGTTTTTTCAGGTCGAGCAAGTTTCAACTGGGCTATAGATTGCCCAGGGTTGTTTTGTTTTTAACAGGACCAGCCCATGACGACAACGGGGCACAAAGATCCAGCATGTATCTATTGGCCTCTGGCCTGCCAGCGTTAGTTATATTTTGTCTTACAACATCCGCAGGCAGTTTTTTTACTGAATCAAACACACAGCCCAGTTCTATTTTCCTCTTGAAACGCATGTCCTACATCCGTTTTCTAATCTCTACCTACAGTTTTACTAGTTCATATACACATATCATTATATTGAAAACACATAAAATTCCCTTTTCATATTTACATCCTTATTTTTGTTGTTTTTTCCCGCACAGCACTGATTTTTTTACCACTGGTTTTCCCTTAAACCAACTAAATTGTCCCACGTCTTATTTGCTTACAAAAACAAAACGATTTTTTTGACAAATCAATAAGTTCTTAAAAAAATGTTTATCATTTCGGGATTACAACAGTTCGGACTCCACCGAAATATGCAAAATAAGGTTGGGCTTTTTGACCGTGGTCCTGGGCAGAAAATGGGCTGTAATAAATTACTTAAGAATTAGCAAATGGGCTGCAAATTATAAAAAATAGCAAATGGGCTTTATGTTGTCTGCCACGGATTTGGAAGCTGACTTGTGGGCCTACTAAGTTCATGCGTACACAAGGTTTCTCAAAAAAGAAACTTAGTCAACAATCGACTCTACCAGCGTCAGACCGTTAGATGTCAATCTAACGGCAATCGTGCTTCTTCAGTCTGTGATCTTCCTGCCCCAGCCGCTCAAACCAGCGCCGTCGGAACCGCCTGCTCCCGTCTCCCGTGGCCGGCAGTGCTGCCGGGAAGGCCTCACGGCCCCATCATACTTGCATCCCTGGCCTGTCTATCCCTCTACTCACTCACACTTCCTGTTATTTTCCGGCGACGGCAGCCGAACCAGTCAACCCTCATACTCTCCACCGCGTGGGCAGCCACTGCCGTGTCTTCCCCGGCTCCGTGTTGTTCCCTTCGTAGGCCTCGCCGTCGTCAACCGCCCTGGTGCTCTCAGCGCGGCGTGGTCAACGATGTCCATCCAACGGCCGTAGTGCTTCTTCAACCTCTGGTCTTCTTACCCCAGCCGCCCAAAGCAGCGTCGGTCGTGCCGCATGCTCCTGCCTCCCGTGGCCGGCTGTGCTACCGCGGAGGCCTCACCGTCCCCATACTACTCCCACCGCTGGCCAGGCCATCCCTCCACTCACCCACTCCCCCTGTTATTCTGCGGCGACGGCAGCCTCACACCGCAGCCGAACCAGTGAACCCTCGTACTCCTCTCCGCGTGGGCATCCACTGCCGCGTCTTCCCTGGCTCCGCGTCGTCCCCTTCCTAGGCCTCGCCGTCGTCCACTGTCGTGGTGCTCTCGGTGCGGCGTGGTCAATGTGGTCAACAACCGACTTCCATCGGAAGAGTACTATACGTGGAGAGGCTGACAGCTGGGTCCACGGCAGCCGCAAGGAAGTGCCTCCTTATTACACGCAAAATAATTTGTCATCCACCTGACAGCAGGGACCCACCGGACGGTCCACCATTATTTCACGGAAAAAATGTTTCCCCCTGATTGCTGGGACCCACCGGACGGGCCACCGTATTTCGCGAAAAAAATGTTTGCCCCTGACTGCTGGGACCCACCGGACGGACCATCGTATTTCGCGAAAAAAAACATCCCCCCCGCTGTCATCTCGGACCCACCGGAAGTGCCTCCTTATTACGCACAGAAAAATGAATACTCCCCCTGCTAGCTGGGACCCAACCTGGTGGGAGGCTGACTTGTGGGCCTACTGAGTTGACGAGGATGGAGGGCTTTGTCAACTTAGTCAATATGAACGATTCTAGCTCCAGTGACCGTACGATGTCCATCCAACGGCCGTAGTGCTTCTTCAACCTCTGGTCTTCTTGCTCCAGCCGCCCAAAACTGCGCCGGTCGTGCCGTGTGCTCCTGCCTCTCGTGGCCGGCTGTGATGCCGCGGAGGCCTCACCGCCCCTACTACTCCCACCGCTGGCCCATGCTATCCCTCTACTCACCCACACCCCCTGTTATTCTGCGGTGACGGAAGCCTCGCATCGCAGCCGAAACAGTGAACCCTCGGACTCCTCTCCGCGTGGGCATCCACTGTGGCGTCCTCCCCGGCTCCGCGTCGTCCCCTTCCTAGGCCTCGCCGTCGTCCACCGCCTTGGTGCTCTCGGCGCGGCTTGGTCAATGTGATCAACGACCGACTTCCATCGGAAGAGTACTGTACGTGGAGAGGCTGACAGCTGGGTCCACGGCCACAGCCCAGTTTTTTTGTGATTTGCCAAGTAAGTCGCTTTGTCAGGCCTGTTGGGCTGCAAATCTTTCAAGACGAGGAGAGCATCATTAGGCTGGCCGAGAAAATGGCCCATCAGTAATGAGAAATGGGTTTTACATTTTTAAAACACATCAAACCGGCAATTAGTTTAAAATATCTTTTTTTTATTTCGAGATTTTAAATTACATTAATTTTTACGCGTGGAGAATTTGTTGGATTTTATATTGATATACATTTATTTTTAAAATCAGTTTGAATGTGAGTCGAAATTTCGGGATTAAAAACAGTTCGAACCGCACCGAAATATGCAAAATTTCGTTAATTTTTTAACCGTGGCCACAATATGGGTTGTAATGCTAACAAAAAGAATATGGGCTCCAAAAAAACCTTAAAAATTAGCAAATGCGATGTAAATTATTAGAAATAATGGCAGATGGGATGTATGTTGTTTTCCACATATTTGAGGCTTTCCTAAAAAAAGGTTGACGCACAAGCAGTGATTGTTGGATGCCCATCGAACGGTCGTCATGCTTCTTCAATCTCTGCTATTCCTGCTCCGCTGCTCAAACAAGCGCCGGCGGGACTGCCTGCTCCCTCCTCCCCGTGGCCGACTGTGCTGCCGCGCAGGCCTCACCGCCCCACCGTACTCCCATCGCTAGCCATCCCTCTACTCACCCACACCTGCTGTTATTCTCTGGCGACGGCACACGAACCAGTAAACCCTTGTACAGTCGTACTCCCCTCCATGTGGGAAACAACTGCCGAGTCTTCCCTGCCTCCGTGTCATTCCCTTCCTAGGCCTCGCCGTCGTCCACCGCCCTGGTGCTCTCGGCGCGGCCTGGTCAATGTGGTCAACGACTAACATGCATCTGAAGTGGACTGTACATGGAGAGGCCGACAGCTGGGTCCACGGCCGCACGCAAGGAAATGCCTCCTTATTACGTGCAAAATAATGATTCATCCACCTGAAATTAGGGACCCACCGAAAGGGCCTCTGTATTTAGTGAAAAAATGTTACCGCCGCTGACAGCTCGGACCCACCAGCTATATCTTCACACGCAAGGAAGTGCCTTCTTACTACGCTCAAAAAAATGAATACCCCCTGCTAGCTAGGACCCACCTTGGTGGGAGGCTGACTTGTGGGCCTACTAAGTTGACGGGGACGGAGGGCTTTGTCAACTTAGTCAATATGCACGATTCTAGCTCCAGTGACCGTACAATGTCCATCCAACGGCCGTAGTGCTTCTTCAACCTCTGGTCTTCTTGCTCCAGCTGCCCAAACCAGCGCCGGTCGTGCCTCGTGCTCCTGCCTCCCGTGGCCAGCTACGATGCGGCGGAGGCCTCACCGCCCCCTACTACTCCCACCGCTGGCCAGGCCATCCCTCTACTCACCCACACCCCCTGTTATTCTGCGGCGACGGCAGCCTCACACTGCAGCGAACCAGTGAACCCTCGTACTCCTCTACGCGTGGGCATCCACTGCCGCTTCTTCCCCGGCTCCACGTCGTCCCCTTCCTAGGCCTCGCTATCGTCCATCGTCCTGGTGCTCTCGGCGCGGCGTGGTCAACGTGGTCAAGGAACGGCTTCCATCAAATGTGGACTGTACGTGGAGAAGCTGACAGCTGGGTCCATGGCTGCATCAAGGAAGTGCCTCCTTATTACTTGCAAAATAATTATTCCTCCACCTGACAGCGGGGACCCACCAGACGGGCCACCGTATTTCGCCCCCTGACTGCTGGGACCCACCACCTACATCTTCGCACACAAGGAAGTGCCTAACAGTCGGGACCCACCTGATCGAAGCGTACGTAGCGTTGTCATTCTGGTCATGAACGTGTACGTACATATATACTGGTCGATGTAGAGGCGCGCACGTGTCGTAGTAGAGGCGCGCATGTAGCATGTACACGTACGTACAGCGGTCAGGGTGCAAGAAAGAAAATACGGTCACGTATGTGTACATACGGGAGGGGTCTCGAACGCCTACTCGCGCATACGTACGGCCAGGGCTCGTGTACATGGCTGGGTCGGAACGGAGAAACATCGTCGTCGTCGTGTTCATGGGGAGGCAACGGAATGCTCGTGTTCATAGGGAGGCAACGGAATGCGTCGTGTTCATCGGGAGGGCTTGGACGGAACAGGCGATGGAAACGAGGCCTAGCGTACCGTAGAACGGAGGAAACGGCCTTGTGTTCGACCGGCCACGTTCGAAACGGGATCATGTTCATCGGGAGGGGTCTGGCGTACCGCAAAACGGAGGAAACGGACCTCCTACGGTCAAAACGGGGATCCTGTTGATCGGGAGGGGTGTGGCGTACCGCAAAATGGACGAAACGGACTTGTGTTGGAGCGCTACGGTCGAAATGGGGGTCCTGTTCATCGGGAGGGGTGTGGCGTACCGCAAAACGGGACTCCATGGGATACTGTTCATCTTCACCGTCGACCTCCTCCAGCCTCCACGGGCTCCTGTTCATCCAGCCTTCACGGGATCCTGTTCATCCAGCCTCCACGGGCTCATGTTCATCCAGCCTCCACCGCGCGCTACTCCACCGGCTACTGTTCAACCACCCCTCCACCGCCTACTGTTCATCCAGCCCTCCACACCACGGGGTCCTGTTCAACCACCCCTCCACGGGCACCCCTCCACCGTCTACTGTTCATCCAGCCTTCCACACCACGGGGTCCTGTTCAACCACCCTCCACCATCTACTGTTCGTCCAGCTCTCCACACCACGGGGTCCTGTTCATCCACCCCTCCACGGGCACCCCTCCACCATCTACTGTTTATCCAGCCCTCCACCACATCACGGAGTCCTGTTCATCCAGAGGCAATGCCACCGCTCACTGTTCATCCAAACCCCCTCCCCCCGCAACGCTCATGTTCATCCCATCGACCGGCTTCAGTTAGCAGTAGTAGCGAAGGAATCGCTCGATCGGGTTCAGTTAATAGCCATCGATCGATCGCTTGGGTTCAGTAACGCGTAGCCTGCAGTGCAATCGCTCGGGTTCAGTTAGAGCCCAATGCCTCGCTCGAGTTCAGTTAGAGCCAACGCCTCGCACACACGCGCGTACGTGTACGAGAGAAATACGCATCGCTCGGCCCCCGACCTCCCACCGTAACCGGGAACTCCCCGAAATTTTCCTCCCCCTCGCTTCTACCACGGTTTTTTTCGTCATGGACGGCCCAAAGAATGTCATGCAGCTGCGTCTCCAGCCCGCCCAGGATAAAAATCCCATTTTCTGTCATGATTTTTTGTCATAGAAGTAGGATCCCACCACATCTATAATGATACCGGGTTTTGTCACAATTATCGTCATAGAAGTGTCATATGTATGATAGAAAAAAAATTCGTTCGGCCCAAAATGTCACGGATGTGTCTTTTTTTGTAGTGTTATGCCGATGCAACAAACGGCCAGATAGTTCCACAGCAGCAAGGCCCTGCGGATTCTTCTGAAACTTGACATAGCATGTGATTTCGACTCCGTGTACTAGCCATTCCTCCTCGAGGCCCCGCGGCACCTTGGTTTTGGCGAGCATGGGTGTGGCCTACTCCACTCGCTTGCTCATAAATGGCAATGCTAGACCTCCCCTGGATCACGTGTGTGGCCTACGCCAGGGTGCCCCTCTCACCCTTGCTATTTGTCCTCGTCATTGACACACTCAACTCCATGGTGCAACACGTAGTTCGGTGCGGTCTGCTACAGAGGCTCACGACAAGACCTGCTGCTTCTAGCATCACGCCTTTCACGAACGATGTTTTGATTCTTTGCCACCCATCTGAGTCTGGCCTGTTAGCGGTGTGTGCGATTCTACAATGCGTCGCTGCGGCCTCTGGCATGGCCACCAACTTCGAAAAATCTATGTCACTCCGATCCGCTGCACACCCGAGGATTGTGCGCGTGTGAGAACCATTCGGTCTTGCCTTGTCGTTCCATTCTCGATCTCCTACCTCGGCTTGCCTCTTTCGGTGAGGAAAGTTCCAGTCTCGGCACTGATGCTGTTTGTTGAGAGAATGACCAGGTGCCCTGCCACCTGGCAGGCTTCTCTTCTTTCTCGAGGTGAACGGCTTGCCCTTGTGTGACATGTTATGTCCGCCATGCCCGTCCATATTTTGTTGTCCATGACGCTCTCACCGTCCATTCTGAAGCTTGTGACGCGGATCATTAGAGATTTCCTTTGGCACGAACGGCGTGAGGCCAGGGCGGGGAACTGCCTCGTCAGCTGGGCCAAAATCTGCCAGCCGTTGGAACTTGGAGGTTTGGGCATGCGTGATCTCCAGCGTACAGGCATCGCCCTTCGCGTGCGCAGGCTCTGGCTGCGAGCAATTGATCCATCGAGGCCCTGACACCATCTTCCTCTCCCTACCACGACATGCAAGACATCTTCAGGGCTTCCACTTCCGGGACTTTGGGGGGCGACAAGACTTCTAAGCTCTCTTGATAATTGGACCGATGGTTGTTCCATTCGTGAGATCGCTCCCACCCTATTTTCCCTTATGTATCTGTGATGGCCTCTTGGATCTAGGACATCCATGGCGCTCTCGGCATGGTGGCCACTATCAAGTGCATCTCTTTCTCGCAACGCCTACACCACGTCAACCTGTTGTCCGAGCCAGACTGCTAGCTATGGTGTTGGACTGACAACAGGGTATATTCCGCGAGCTCTTGCTACATGGCCATGTTCCAGGTATCTATCCCCGACCCGCACTAGCACCTAACCTGGAAGGGTTGGGCCCCAACAAGCGTCAAGTTCTTCCTATGGCTTGCGCACCTTGATAGATGCTGGACTGCAGATCATCTCAGAAATCTTGGCCTTCCGCACCCTTCTAGTTGCATGCTTTGTGATCAAGAGGCTAAAACGACCCACCATCTCCTTGCGGGTTGCGTATTATCTAGGTAATCTTGGTACCATGTGATTTCATTGTGCCGCTTCACTGCCATGCCATCGGATGGGACAACAACGCTCTTCGATTGGTTGGTTGCGACGTCGACATCCTGCCCTCCTAGTTTGCGCAAAGGATTTGACTCCATTGTCCCTCTCTGTGTCTGGATGATTTGGTAACATCCGATTGGTTGCATCTTCGATGGCAAGCATGCATCTATCCCCGGCCTAGTGACATCCATCCAGGGTGAAACATGGGCATAGACTAATGCAGGAACCAAAGGGCTACGTTTGATTTTCGATGTAAATTAATTCTAGGCTAGGGGCTAAGCAACCCCGTCTACTCCTTGGGTTTGCCTCCACGCCATCTTGTGTACGCAGCTTGGCAACCCCCTAACTTTGTTCTTTGTTTCCCTCTATCAATGCATTGATACGCTCCACCCGTATTGGCGAAAATAATAGTGTATTTAGCAACCATGCTTCAAAAATAATTAAAGTTGACATATACTTTGTTTGGTGTAGTGAAACATTTTTCATTTTGCCCCCTTTCATGTGAAGTTACTAGTTCACCCCCCCCTCTTTATATTTTTCAGAATCCATCCAGCCACCGCGAAAACAACATGGTTGAGTAACCTCGACTCAACAACCCATGTCAGATTCTTTCAATTGGTGTGTAAACACAGAAATCTTTCGGTACTTTGGCATATGTATCTGAACATTAGTCAGACGATCTGGCCAGAATAGACATCATATTTTGTTGGATTAAATTGCACCGAAGTCGCCAATTTCAGTATTCAATCTGGTCATTCTCGTTTCATTCTAAATGGGATTCAATCAAAATTTGAATTTTGTTTGAACCTAGCCGATATTGAAGGGTCATCGCCATTTTCACCGGAACATAAAGTTCATTGTAATGGGTGAAATCTCAGTGAAAAATGTCGAGCCTTCGAAATTATTAGCCTCAAGTTCATGAGACCATTATAATTCACGAGTAGCGTACTTGGCAACCGTATGTGAGACCTCGGTGATCATGAGTTTAATCGGATCAAACGAACTAAGCATGGATTCATTCACGAATGATTCAGCACTTAGAAACAAAGTCCAACACAAACTTCATGTAAGAAGTTACTACTTCAACCCCCCCCCCTCTTTATATTTTTCAGGATTCGTCCTGCCACCGCGAAAGCAACATGGTTGAGTAACCTCGACTCAACAACCCATGTAAGATTCTTTCACTAGGTGTATAAGCACAGAAAGATTCTTTCGGTACTTTGGCATATGTATCTGACATTAGTCAGATGATCTGGCCAGAATAGACATCATATTTTGTTGGATTAAATTGCACCAAAGTCACCTATTTCGGTATTCAATCTGGTCATTTTGGTTTCATTTTGAATGGGATTCAACCAAAATTTGAATGTTGTTTGAACCTAGCCGGTATTGAAGGGTCGCCACGGCCTTCTTTTTTGAGACTAAAAAGTCATCGCCTTTTCCACCGGAACATAAAGTTCATTGTAATGGGTGAAATCTCGGGATATACACTTGTGTTCCTGGGTGTATATGCACCCTATATGGGGATTTATTTTTAATATTTTAATAAAAGGTCAAAATAGGTAAGAACTATTTTGACAAAATACTTGACTTACTTTTGCACTAGTATATAAATCTCGACGAAAAAAAACAAAAGTTGACCTCACAGCAAAAAAGACAAAATTTATTTGCTATTATAGGTCACTATTCACACTATTTTAGCCAAAAATTTGTCTTTTTTGAAAAGAAGTCAAAGGGATATTTTTTTGCTTGGATTTTTTTCTCACGAATACAATAGAAGGTCAAGTTTATTTCAAAAATATTTTTAGGAATTTTTGATTTTTTTGTTGAATTACTAAAACAAATTCCCATATAGGGTGCATATGTCCCCATAGACCAAAAGTTCCCCTCCGTGAAATCTCGGTGAAAAATGTCAGCCCTCGAAATTATTAGCCTCAAGTTCATGAGACCATTATAATTCATGAGTAGCGTACTTGGCAATGTGTCTGAGACCTCGGTTCATGAGTTTAATTTAATCGGATCAAACAAACTAAGCACAGATTCATTCACAAATGACATGATTCAGCACTTAGAAATGGAGTCCAACATAAACTTCACATGCCCAAGACTAAGATAGTTGCCAAGAACAGCACACGTTTGTAATTGTGGACATGGTAAACATGCATGCATGTGCCAAGGACCTGCCAAGCAATGAAGCGATCAAGAAGCGTTAATGTCGTGGGCGCTCCGGCTCAGCCGAAGAGCATCTGGGCGTGCGGGGCGAGGTCCTTGTGTGCCTCCTTGATGGTGCCCTCGGTGACGCCGGTGGCGACGGACACGTCCTTGGCCGACCTGCCGGCGCCGGCGCGCTGCACGACCATGTAGATGATGGCGGCAGCGACCGACTCCGGGTTGCGGCGCACGTCGAGGCCTTGCTCGACCCTCCGCACACCTTGCTGAACTACACTTGCATCACCATCTCTTCGTTGAACTAGTGAACCTATACAATTTACCATTTTATTTGGTGAGTTGGGGACACAAGAGACTCTTTGTTCTTTGGTTACAAGGTTGTTTGAGAGAGACCATCTTCATCCTATGCCTCCCACAGATTGATAAATATTAGGCCATCCACTTGAGGGAAATTTGCTACTATCCTACAAAACTCTGCACTTCTTCATGCACTTTACACCGATATGACCCAAACGGCAGTGCCACAAATAAGTTGCACTATCATTATCAACTCTGCATCTTTTGGCTTCAACATTATGAATATGTGTGTTACTACTATCAAGATTTAATAAGAATAGACCACTCTTTAAGGGTGCATGACCATAAAAGATATTACTCATATAAATAGAACAACCATTATTCTCTGATTTAAATGAATAACCGTCTCGCATCAAACAAGATCCAGATATAATGTTCATGCTTAACGCTGGCACCAAATAACAATTATTTAGGTCTTATACTAATCCCGAAGGTAGATGTAGAGGTAGCGTGCCGACCGCGATCACATCGACTTTGGAACCATTTCCCACGCGCATCGTCACCTCGTCCTTAGCCAATCTTCGCTTAATCCGTAGTCCCTGTTTCGAGTTGCAAATGTTAGCAACAAAACCAGTATCAAATACCCGGGTGCTACTGCGAGCATTAGTAAGGTACACATCAATAACATGTATATCACATATACCTTTGTTCACCTTGCCATCCTTCTTATCCGCCAAATACTTGGGGCAGTTCCGCTTCCAGTGACCAGTCTGCTTGCAGTAGAAGCACTCAGTTTCAGGCTTAGGTCCAGGTTTGGGTTTCTTCTCTTGAGTAGCAACTTGCTTGTTGTTCTTTTTGAAGTTCCCCTTCTTCTTTCCTTTGCCCTTTTTCTTGAAACTAGTGGTCTTGTTGACCATCAACACTTGATGCTCCTTCTTGATTTCTACCTCCGCAGCTTTCAGCATTGCAAAGAGCTCGGGAATAGTTTTATTCATCCCTTGCATATTATAGTTCATCACGAAGCTCTTGTAGCTTGGTGGCAGTGATTGGAGAATTCTGTCAATGACACAATCATCTAGAAGATTAACTCCCAATTGAATCAAGTGATTATTATACCCAGACATTTTGAGTATATGCTCATTGACAGAACTGTTCTCCTCCATCTTGCAGCTATAGAACTTATTGGAGACTTCATATCTCTCAATCCGGGCATTTGCTTGAAATATCAACTTCAACTCCTGGAACATCTCATATGCTCCATGACGTTCAAAACATCGTTGAAGTCCTGATTCTAAGCCGTAAAGCATGGCACACTGAACTATCGAGTAGTCATCAGCTTTGCTCTGCCAGACGTTCATAACATCTGGTGTTGCTCCAGCAGCAGGCCTAGCACCCAGCGGTGTTTCCAGGACGTAATTCTTCTGTGCAGCAATGAGGATAATCCTCAAGTTACGGACCCAGTCCGTGTAATTGCTACCATCATCTTTCAACTTTGCTTTCTCAAGGAACGCATTAAAATTCAACGGAACAACAGCACGGGCCATCTATCTACAATCAAACATAAACAAGCAAGATACTATCAGGTACTAAGTTCATGATAAATTTAGGTTCAATTAATCATATTACTAAAGAACTCCCACTTAGATAGACATCCCTCTAATCCTCTAAGTGATTACGTGATCCAAATCAACTAAACCATGTTCGATCATCACGTGAGATGGAGTAGTTTCATTGGTGAACATCACTATGTTGATCATATCTACTATATGATTCACGCTCGACCTTTCGGTCTCCGTGTTCCGAGGCCATATCTGTATATGCTTGGCTCGTCAACTATAACCTGAGTATTCCGCGTGTGCAACTGTTTTGCACCCATTGTATTTGAACGTAGAGCCTATCACACCCGATCATCACGTGGTGTCTCAGCACGAAGAACTTTCGCAACGGTGCATACTCAGGGAGAACACTTCTTGATAATTAGTGAGAGATCATCTTAAAATGCTACCGACAATCAAAGCAAGATAAGATGCATAAAAGATAAACATCACATGCAATCAATATAAGTGATATGATATGGCCATCATCATCTTGTGCTTGTGATCTCCATCTTCGAAGCATCGTCGTGATCACCATCATCACCGGCGCGACACCTTGATCACCATCATAGCATCGTTGTCGTCTCGCCAATCTTATGCTTCCACGACTATCGCTACCGCTTAGTGATAAAGTAAAGCATTACAGCGCAATTGCATTGCATACAATAAAGTGACAACCATATGGCTCCTGCCAGTTGCCGATAACTTGGTTACAAAACATGATCATCTCATACAATAAAATTTAGCATCATGTCTTGACCATATCACATCACAACATGCCCTGCAAAAACAAGTTAGACGTCCTCTACTTTGTTGTTGCAAGTTTTACGTGGCTGCTACGGGCTTAAGCAAGAACCAATCTTACCTACGCATCAAAACCACAATGATAGTTTGTCAAGTTGGTGCTGTTTTAACCTTCGCAAGGACCGGGCGTAGCCACACTCGGTTCAACTAAAGTTGGAGAAACTGACACCCGCTAGCCACCTTTGTGCAAAGCACGTCGGGAGAACCGGTCTCGCGTAAGCGTACGCGTAATGTCGGTCCAGGCCGCTTCGTCCAACAATACCGCTGAACCAAAGTATGATATGCTGGTAAGCAGTATGACTTATATCGTCCACAACTCACTTGTGTTCTACTCGTGCATATAACATCAACACATAAAACCTAGGCTCGGATGCCACTGTTGGGGAACGTAGTAATTTCAAAAAAATTCCTACGCACACGCAAGATCGTGGTGATGCATAGCAACGAGAGGGGAGAGTGTGATCTACGTACCCTTGTAGACCGACAGCAGAAGCGTTAGCACAACGCGGTTGATGTAGTCGTACGTCTTCACGGCCCGACCGATCAAGCACCGAAACTACGGCACCTCCGAGTTTTAGCACACGTTCAGCTCGATGACGATCCCCGGACTCCGATCCAGCAAAGTGTCTGGGAAGAGTTCCCTCAGCACGATGGCGTGGTGACGATCTTGATGTTCTACCATCGCAGGGCTTCGCCCAAGCACCGCTACAATATTATCGAGGATTATAGTGGAAGGGGGCACCGCACACGGCTAAAAAATGATCACGTGGATCAACTTGTGTGTCTAGGGGTGCCCCCAGCCCCGTATATAAAGGAGAAAGGGGAGGAGGCCGGCCGGCCCTATAGGCGTGCCAAGGAGGAGTCCTCCTCCTAGTAGGAGTAGGACTCCTACTAGGAGGGGGAAGGAAGTGGGGAGGGAGAAGGAAAGGGGGCGCCGCCCCCCCTCTCCTAGTCCAATTCGGACCAGGGGGGAGGAGGCGCGCGGCCCACCCTGGCTGCCCTTCTCTCTCTCCACTAAGGCCCATATGGCCCATTACTTCTCCCGGGGGGTTCCGGTAACCCTCCGGTACTCCGGTTTTCTCCGAAATCACCCGGAACACTTCCGGTGTCCGAATATAGTTGTCCAATATATCAATCTTTATGTCTCGACCATTTTGAGACTCCTTGTTATGTCCGTGATCACATCCGGGACTCCGAAGTAACTTTGGTACATCAAAACTCATAAACTCATAATATAACTGTCATCGAAACCTTAAGCGTGCGGACCCTACGGGTTCGAGAACAATGTAGACATGACCGAGACATGTCTCCGGTCAATAACCAATAGCGGAACCTGGATGCTCATATTGGCTCTTACATATTCTATGAAGATCTTTATCGGTCAGACCGCATAACAACATACGTTGTTCCCTTTGTCATCGGTATGTTACTTGCCCGAGATTCGATCGTCAGTATCTCAATACCTAGTTCAATCTCGTTACCGGCAAGTCTCTTTACTCGTTTCATAATACATCATCTCGCAACTAACTCATTAGTTGCAATGCTTGCAAGGCTTATGTGATGTGCATTACCGAGAGGGCCCAGAGATACCTCTCCGACAATCGGAGTGACAAATCCTAATCTCGAAATACGCCAACCCAACATTTACCTTTGGAGACACCTTAGAGCTCCTTTATAATCACCCAGTTATGTTGTGATGTTTGGTAACACACAAAGTGTTCCTCCGGCAAACGGGAGTTGCATAATCTCATAGTCATAGGAACATGTATAAGTCATGAAGAAAGCAATAGCAACATACTAAACAATCGGGTGCTAAGCTAATGGAATGGGTTATGTCAATCACATCATTCTCCTAATAATGTGATCCCGTTAATCAAATGACAACACATGTCTATGGTTAGGAAACATAACCATCTTTGATTAACGAGCTAGTCAAGTAGAGGCATACTAGTGACGTTTAGTTTGTCTATGTATTCACACAAGTATTATGTTTTCGGATAATACAATTCTAGCATGAATAATAAACATTTATCATGATATAAGGAAATAAAATAATAACATTATTATTGCCTCTAGGGCATATTTCCTTCAAGGCTCGCCTATGTGCCCAACCATATACTCTCGAGGATGCACGACAGTGTCCATCATGCTTTTGGTGTTGGCAACAGGAATGTTGGCCTGGGGTTCAATCATCTGACACAGGAGCATGTCATTGTTCAAATCCTATATCACTTGAAGGACTTCAAATCTTGTCAATATTTATTGACATTCTCAGCAATTGCCCCTGGATCGGTGCAAGACCACTTTCAGCCACCTCTTCCTTTAAATGACATGCCACCAACCTATCTATCAGGAGTACTATATTGGATGAGTGAACCAAGGTTAGGCTAGAGTTATGAGAGGGCCATTGTGTCATATAACATTGCGACTAGGATGTTTGGTGTCATCTCCTGCCCCTCAAGCATCACAATGTGGAGCAGCACAAGTCCATCCCAAGAATTTGTGGTAGAGCTTCAGGGGATATTATGTGATGTCCATGCGGATCCAGTTGCAGATGAGTTAGGTATTTGGAAGCTGGAACATGGTCGATGGGATAGAGCATGTAAAATATATTTAGAAGACTTCTCAGGCTATTCCCTTGGAGCAAATGTCGTGGTTCCCTTGGCCGTTGACCCCAAGGATGGGAGAATCATGCTGAACACAGGGAGGAAGTTGGGTCTTTATGATCCAACAAAGCAATCGGTTGAGAACTTGTATGATCTTGATGAGGTCTTGCGTGTCACAAGTTCAGAGCAGTCTCCACGCGTTGGAGTGTATGAAGATGTCCAGATAACCAAATTCGTACATCATGTCGAGAAGCTCTTCTCGCCGAAGTCACCTTTGGAGCAGCCCACGTTTTTCGGTGAGCCTTCACCTACATTATCTGGGAAGCAATTTACGTGCTCGCGAAGGGCGGTCGGGAGCCCTGGTTAGGGTTTCCCGCGGCCAAAAGAGAAGTGCGGCGCTGGGCTCACTTGGCTCGGTGCATCAAGCTAGCTCCTCCACTCTCTCCCCTTCCCAGATCCTTTGCGGAGGCAGTGATGGGGGGCCGGTGGGCGGAGAAGAGACCGATGGAGGCGGCGGATTTGGAGGCGGAGCGCAGGCGGGAGCGGGAGCTGCGCGAGAAGGCGAAGCGGGCGATGCGTGGCCATGGAGACGACAGAGGCGAGAGGGAGTCGTGTGCGGCTCGGGAGGAGCGCGGCGGGCAGGTGGAGCCACATGGTCAGGAAGGGGATTGGGGTCCTCCTCCTCCATGGTGGATCCAGCAGCAGCAAGAAAAGAAGAAGAGGAAGAAGGTCACGCAGCGGCATCGGGAGCTGGAACGCAAGGCGGTGGAGCACCCCTTCTGTGGCGGGGGGCATGGGGATCCCCTCTCCCAGCAGCAGCGGGCGACGGCCGAGCCGCGCGCGGGGGCGACGCTCCTCGCAGTGAAAGGAACGACGGGGGAGCCCATTCCGGTGGAAGACGTGCCGGACGTGGAGTGCTTCAAGTGCGGCAGACCTGGGCACTTCCAATCCAAGTGCACTTTCAAACCCCTGTGTGTGCTGTGCAAGGACGAGGGCCACGCTTCTGCTGATTGCCCATCGCGTGGCAGGGCGGCCAAGCTACAGATCATGGGGAGTGCAATTTCGGGAGAGGGTTTCTTCTGTCTCGAATTTGCCGAAGATGCGGAGGAGGAGTGGCCGGTCGACCAGAAGGTGGCAAACGCGGCGATCCTCTCAGCGGATTCGGGCAAGCTCAACCTGCGGATTCTGAAGCAAGAGCTCAAGAACATCGTCACAAGTGATTGGGACTGGCAAGTTACGCATGAAGTAAATATGCCCTAGAGGCAATAATAAAGTTATTATTTATTTCCTTATATCATGATAAAAGTTTATTATTCATGCTAGAATTGTATTAACCGGAAACATAATACATGTGTGAATACATAGACAAACAGAGTGTCACTAGTATGCCTCTACTAGACTAGCTTGTTAATCAAAGATGGTTATGTTTCCTAACCATGGACAAAGAGTTGTCATTTGATTAACAGGATCACATCATTAGTTGAATGATCTGATTGACATGACCCATTCCATTAGCTTAGCACCCGATCGTTTAGTATGTTGCTATTGCTTTCTTCATGACTTATACATGTTCCTATGACTATGAGATTATGCAACTCCCGTTTGCCAGAGGAACACTTTGTGTGCTACCAAACGTCACAACGTAACTGGGTGATTATAAAGGAGCTCTACAGGTGTCTCCAAAGGTACATGTTGGGTTGGCGTATTTCAAGATTAGGATTTGTCACTCCGATTGTCGGAGAGGTATCTCTGGGCCCTCTCGGTAATGCACATCACTTAAGCCTTGCAAGCATTGCAACTAATGAGTTAGTTGCGGGATGATGTATTACAGCCGGTAACGAGATTGAACTAGGTATAGGATACCAACGATCGAATCTCGGGCAAGTAACATACCGATGACAAAGGGAACAACGTATGTTGTTATGCGGTCTGACCGATAAAAGATCTTCGTAGAATATGTAGGAGCCAATATGAGCATCCAGGTTCCGCTATTGGTTATTGACCGGAGACGTGTCTCGGTCATGTCTACATTGTTCTCGAACCCGTAGGGTCCGCACGCTTAAGGTTACGATGACAGTTATATTATGAGTTTATGCATTTTGATGTACCGAAGGTTGTTCGGAGTCCCGGATGTGATCACGGACATGACGAGGAGTCTCGAAATGGTCGAGACATACAGATTGATATATTGGAAGCCTATGTTTGGATATCGGAAGTGTTCCGGGTGAAATCGGGATTTTACCGGAGTACCGGGAGGTTACCGGAACCCCCCGGGAGGTATATGGGCCTTAGTGGGCCTTAGTGGAAGAAGAGAAGAGGCAGCCAGGGCTGGGCCGCGCGCCCCTCACCCCTAGTCCGAATAGGACAAGGAGAGAGGGGGCCGGCGCCCCCCTCCTTCTCTCTCTCTCTCTTTTCCCACCCCACGAATCCTATTCCTACTAGAAAAGGGGGGAGTCCTACTCGCAGAGGAAGTAGGACTCCTCCTGGCGCACCACACCTTGGCCGGCCGGCCCCCCTCCCTTCAACCTTTATATACGGAGGCAGGGGCACCCCTAGAGACACAAGTTGATCCACGTGATCATACTCTTAGCCGTGTGCGGTGCCCCCTTCCACCATAGTCCTCGATAATATTGTAGCGGTGCTTAGGCGAAGCCCTGCGATGGTAGTACATCAAGATCGTCACCACGCCGTCGTGCTGACGGAACTCTTCCCCGACACTTTGCTGGATCGGAGTCCGGGGATCGTCATCGAGCTGAACGTGTGCTAGAACTCGGAGGTGCCGTAGTTTCGGTGCTTGATCGGTCGGGCCGTGGAGACGTACGACTACATCAACCAAACGCTTCCGTTGTCGATCTACAAGGGTACGTAGATCATACTCCCCCCTCTCGTTGCTATGCATCACCATGATCTTGCGTGAGCGTAGGAATTTTTTTGAAATTACTACGAAACCCAACAGTGGCATCCGAGCCTAGGTTGTATATGTTGATGTTATATGCACGAGTAGAACACAAGTGAGTTGTGGGCGATATAAGTCATACTGCTTACCAGCATGTCATACTTTGGTTCGGCGGTATTGTTGGACGAAGCGGCCCGGACCGACATTACGCGTACGCTTACGCGAGACCGGTTCTCCCGACGTGCTTTGCACATAGGTGGCTTGCGGGTGACAGTTTCTCCAACTTTAGTTGAACCAAGTGTGGCTACACCCGGTCCTTGCGAAGGTTAAAACAGCACCAACTTGACAAACTATCGTTGTGGTTTTGATGCGTAGGTAAGATTGGTTCTTGCTTAAGCCCGTAGCAGCCACGTAAAACATGCAACAACAAAGTAGAGGACGTCTAACTTGTTTTTGCAGGGCATGTTGTGATGTGATATGGTCAAGACATGATGCTAAATTTTATTGTATGAGATGATCATGTTTTGTAACCGAGTTATCGGCAACTGGCAGGAGCCATATGGTTGTCGCTTTATTGTATGCAATGCAATCGCGCTGTAATGCTTTACTTTATCACTAAGCGGTAGCGATAGTCGTGGAAGCATAAGATTGGCGAGACGACAACGATGCTACGATGGAGATCAAGGTGTCGCGCCGGTGACGATGGTGATCATGATGGTGCTTCGAAGATGGAGATCACAAGCACAAGATGATGATGGCCATATCATATCACTTATATTGATTGCATGTGATGTTTATCTTTTATGCATCTTATCTTGCTTTGATTGACGGTAGCATTATAAGATGATCTCTCACTAAATTATCAAGAAGTGTTCTCCCTGAGTATGCACCGTTGCGAAAGTTCTTCGTGCTGAGACACCACGTGATGATCGGGTGTGATAGGCTCTACGTTCAAATACAACGGGTGCAAAACAGTTGCACACGCGGAATACTCAGGTTATACTTGACGAGCCAAGCATATACAGATATGGCCTCGGAACACGGAGACCGAAAGGTCGAGCGTGAATCATATAGTAGATATGATCAACATAGTGATGTTCACCAATGAAACTACTCCATCTCACGTGATGATCGGACATGGTTTAGTTGATTTGGATCACGTAATCACTTAGAGGATTAGAGGGATGTCTATCTAAGTGGGAGTTCTTTAAGTAATATGATTAATTGAACCTAAATTTATCATGAACTTAGTACCTGATAGTATCTTGCTTGTTTATGTATGATTGTAGATAAATGGCCCGTGCTGTTGTTCCGTTGAATTTTAATGCGTTCCTTGAGAAAGCAAAGTTGAAAGATGATGGTAGCAATTACACGGACTGGGTCCGTAACTTGAGGATTATCCTCATTGCTGCACAGAAGAATTACGTCCTGGAAGCACCGCTGGGTGCCAGGCCTGCTGCTGGAGCAACACCAGATGTTGTGAACGTCTGGCAAAGCAAAGCTGATGACTACTCGATAGTTCAGTGTGCCATGCTTTACGGCTTAGAACCGGGACTTCAACGACGTTTTGAACGTCATGGAGCATATGAGATGTTCCAGGAGTTGAAGTTAATATTTCAAGCAAATGCCCGGATTGAGAGATATGAAGTCTCCAATAAGTTCTATAGCTGCAAGATGGAGGAGAACAGTTCTGTCAGTGAGCATATACTCAAAATGTCTGGGTATAATAATCACTTGATTCAAATGGGAGTTAATCTTCCAGATGATTGCGTCATTGACAGAATTCTCCAATCACTGCCACCAAGCTACAAGAGCTTCGTGATGAACTATAATATGCAAGGGATGAATAAGACTATTCCCGAGCTCTTCGCAATGCTGAAAGCTGCGGAGGTAGAAATCAAAAAGGAGCATCAAGTGTTGATGGTCAACAAGACCACTAGTTTCAAGAAAAAGGGCAAAGGGAAGAAGAAGGGGAACTTCAAGAAGAACAGCAAGCAAGTTGCTGCTCAAGAGAAGAAACCCAAGTCTGGACCTAAGCCTGAAACTGAGTGCTTCTACTGCAAGCAGACTGGTCACTGGAAGCGGAACTGCCCCAAGTATTTGGCGGATAAGAAGGATGGCAAGGTGAACAAAGGTATATGTGATATACATGTTATTGATGTGTACCTTACTAATGCTCGCAGTAGCACCTGGGTATTTGATACTGGTTCTGTTGCTAATATTTGCAACTCGAAACAGGGACTACGGATTAAGCGAAGATTGGCTAAGGACGAGGTGACGATGCGCGTGGGAAACGGTTCCAAAGTCGATGTGATCGCGGTCGGCACGCTACCTCTACATCTACCTTCGGGATTAATATTAGACCTAAATAATTGTTATTTGGTGCCAGCGTTAAGCATGAACATTATATCTGGATCTTGTTTGATGCGAGACGGTTATTCATTTAAATCAGAGAATAATGGTTGTTCTATTTATATGAGTAATATCTTTTATGGTCATGCACCCTTGAAGAGTGGTCTATTCTTATTGAATCTCGATAGTAGTAACACACATATTCATAATGTTGAAGCCAAAAGATGCAGAGTTGATAATGATAGTGCAACTTATTTGTGGCACTGCCGTTTAGGTCATATCGGTGTAAAGCGCATGAAGAAACTCCATACTGATGGACTTTTGGAACCACTTGATTATGAATCAATTGGTACTTGCGAACCGTGCCTCATGGGCAAGATGACTAAAACGCCGTTCTCCGGTACTATGGAGAGAGCAACAGATTTGTTGGAAATCATACATACAGATGTATGTGGTCCGATGAATATTGAGGCTCGTGGCGGATATCGTTATTTTCTCACCTTCACAGATGATTTAAGCAGATATGGGTATATCTACTTAATGAAACATAAGTCTGAAACATTTGAAAAGTTCAAAGAATTTCAGAGTGAAGTTGAAAATCATCGTAACAAGAAAATAAAGTTTCTACGATCTGATCGTGGAGGAGAATATTTGAGTTACGAGTTTGGTGTACATTTGAAACAATGCGGAATAGTTTCGCAACTCACGCCACCCGGAACACCACAGCGTAATGGTGTGTCCGAACGTCGTAATCGTACTTTACTAGATATGGTGCGATCTATGATGTCTCTTACTGATTTACCGCTATCGTTTTGGGGTTATGCTTTGGAGACGGCCGCATTCACGTTAAATAGGGCACCATCAAAATCCGTTGAGACGACGCCTTATGAACTATGGTTTGGCAAGAAACCAAAGTTGTCGTTTCTGAAAGTTTGGGGCTGCGATGCTTATGTGAAAAAGCTTCAACCTGATAAGCTCGAACCCAAATCGGAGAAATGTGTCTTCATAGGATATCCAAAGGAGACTATTGGATACACCTTCTATCACAGATCCGAAGGCAAGACTTTTGTTGCTAAGTTCGGAAACTTTCTAGAGAAGGAGTTTCTCTCGAAAGAAGTGAGTGGGAGGAAAGTAGAACTTGACGAGGTAACTGTACCTGCTCCCTTATTGGAAAGTAGTGCATCACAGAAAACTGTTTCTGTGACACCTACACCAATTAGTGAGGAAGCTAATGATAATGATCATGAAACTTCAGAACAAGATACTACTGAACCTCGTAGATCAACCAGAGTGAGATCCGCACCAGAGTGGTACGGTAATCCTGTTCTGGAAGTCATGCTACTAGATCATGATGAACCTACGAACTATGAAGAAGCGATGGTGAGCCCAGATTCCGCAAAATGGCTTGAAGCCATGAAATCTGAGATGGGATCCATGTATGAGAACAAAGTATGGACTTTGGTTGACTTGCCCAATGATCGGCAAGCAATTGAGAATAAATGGATCTTCAAGAAGAAGACTGACGCCGACGGTAATATTACTGTCTACAAAGCTCGACTTGTCGCAAAAGGGTTTCGGCAAGTTCAAGGGATTGACTACGATGAGACCTTCTCACCCGTAGCGATGCTTAAGTCTGTCCGAATCATGTTAGCAATTGCCGCATTTTATGATTATGAAATTTGGCAGATGGATGTCAAAACTGCATTCCTGAATGGATTTCTGGAAGAAGAGTTGTATATGATGCAACCGGAAGGTTTTGTCGATCCAAAGGGAGCTAACAAAGTGTGCAAGCTCCAGCGATCCATTTATGGACTGGTGCAAGCCTCTCGGAGTTGGAATAAACGCTTTGATAGTGTGATCAAAGCATTTGGTTTTATACAGACTTTTGGAGAAGCCTGTATTTACAAGAAAGTGAGTGGGAGCTCTGTAGCATTTCTGATATTATATGTGGATGACATATTACTGATTGGAAATGATATAGAATTTCTGGATAGCATAAAGGGATACTTGAATAAGAGTTTTTCAATGAAAGACCTCGGTGAAGCTGCTTACATATTAGGCATAAAGATCTATAGAGATAGATCGAGACGTTTAATTGGACTTTCACAAAGCACATACTTTGACAAGATTTTGAAGAAGTTCAAAATGGATCAAGCAAAGAAAGGGTTCTTGCCTGTGTTACAAGATGTGAAGTTGAGTCGGACTCAATGCCTGGCCACTGCAGAAGATAGTGAGAAGATGAAAGATGTTCCCTATGCTTCATCCATAGGCTCTATCATGTATGCAATGTTGTGTACCAGACCTGATGTGTGCCTTGCTATAAGTCTTGCAGGGAGGTACCAAAGTAATCCAGGAGTGGATCACTGGACAGCGGTCAAGAACATCCTGAAGTACCTGAAAAGGACTAAGGATATGTTTCTCGTATATGGAGGTGACAAAGAGCTCATCGTAAACGGTTACGTTGATGCAAGCTTTGACACTGATCCGGGCGATTCTAAATCGCAAACCGGATACGTGTTTACATTAAACGGTGGAGTTGTCAGTTGGTGCAGTTCTAAACAAAGCGTCATGGCGGGATCTACGTGTGAAGCGGAATACATAGCTGCTTCGGAAGCAGCAAATGAAGGAGTCTGGATGAAGGAGTTCATATCCGATCTAGGTGTCATACTTAGTGCATCGGGTCCAATGAAAATCTTTTGTGACAATACTGGTGCAATTGCCTTGGCGAAGGAATCCAGATTTCACAAGAGAACCAAGCACATCAAGAGACGCTTCAATTCCATCCGGGATCTAGTCCAGGTGGGAGACATAGAGATTTGCAAGATACATACGGATCTGAATGTTGCAGACCCGTTGACTAAGCCTCTTCCACGAGCAAAACATGATCAGCACCAAGGCTCCATGGGTGTTAGAATCATTACTGTGTAATCTAGATTATTGACTCTAGTGCAAGTGGGAGACTGAAGGAAATATGCCCTAGAGGCAATAATAAAGTTATTATTTATTTCCTTATATCATGATAAAAGTTTATTATTCATGCTAGAATTGTATTAACCGGAAACATAATACATGTGTGAATACATAGACAAACAGAGTGTCACTAGTATGCCTCTACTAGACTAGCTTGTTAATCAAAGATGGTTATGTTTCCTAACCATGGACAAAGAGTTGTCATTTGATTAACAGGATCACATCATTAGTTGAATGATCTGATTGACATGACCCATTCCATTAGCTTAGCACCCGATCGTTTAGTATGTTGCTATTGCTTTCTTCATGACTTATACATGTTCCTATGACTATGAGATTATGCAACTCCCGTTTGCCAGAGGAACACTTTGTGTGCTACCAAACGTCACAACGTAACTGGGTGATTATAAAGGAGCTCTACAGGTGTCTCCAAAGGTACATGTTGGGTTGGCGTATTTCGAGATTAGGATTTGTCACTCCGATTGTCGGAGAGGTATCTCTGGGCCCTCTCGGTAATGCACATCACTTAAGCCTTGCAAGCATTGCAACTAATGAGTTAGTTGCGGGATGATGTATTACAGAACGAGTAAAGAGACTTGCCGGTAACGAGATTGAACTAGGTATAGGATACCGACGATCGAATCTCGGGCAAGTAACATACCGATGACAAAGGGAACAACGTATGTTGTTATGCGGTCTGACCGATAAAAGATCTTCGTAGAATATGTAGGAGCCAATATGAGCATCCAGGTTCCGCTATTGGTTATTGACCGGAGACGTGTCTCGGTCATGTCTACATTGTTCTCGAACCCGTAGGGTCCGCACGCTTAAGGTTACGATGACAGTTATATTATGAGTTTATGCATTTTGATGTACTGAAGGTTGTTCGGAGTCCCGGATGTGATCACGGACATGACGAGGAGTCTCGAAATGGTCGAGACATAAAGATTGATATATTGGAAGCCTATGTTTGGATATCGGAAGTGTTCCGGGTGAAATCGGGATTTTACCGGAGTACCGGGAGGTTACCGGAACCCCCCGGGAGGTATATGGGCCTTAGTGGGCCTTAGTGGAAGAAGAGAAGAGGCAGCCAGGGCTGGGCCGCGCGCCCCTCCACCCCTAGTCCGAATAGGACAAGGAGAGAGGGGGCCGGCGCCCCCCTCCTTCTCTCTCTCTCTTTTCCCACCCCACGAATCCTATTCCAACTAGGAAAGGGGGGAGTCCTACTCCCAGAGGGAGTAGGACTCCTCCTGGCGCGCCCTACCTTGGCCGGCCGGCCCCCCTCCCTTGAACCTTTATATACGGAGGCAGGGGCACCCCTAGAGACACAAGTTGATCCACGTGATCATACTCTTGGCCGTGTGCGGTGCCCCCTTCCACCATAGTCCTCGATAATATTGTAGCAGTGCTTAGGCGAAGCCCTGCGATGGTAGTACATCAAGATCGTCACCACGCCGTCGTGCTGACGGAACTCTTCCCCGACACTTTGCAGGATCGGAGTCCGGGGATCGTCATCGAGCTGAACGTGTGCTAGAACTCGGAGGTGCCGTAGTTTCGGTGCTTGATCGGTCGGGCCGTGGAGACGTACGACTACATCAACCAAACGCTTCCATTGTCGATCTACATGGGTACGTAGATCATACTCCCCCCTCTCGTTGCTATGCATCACCATGATCTTGCGTGAGCGTAGGAAATGTTTTGAAATTACTACAAAACCCAACAACGCAGGTGGGCGATGATGACTTCCTGGTGGTGTTTCCCTCAGCAGATCTCCTGCACATGGCCAAGTCAAGTGGAAAACTTTTCCTCCCTTCCCATGACATTACCGCAAGGGTGCGGGACAGACTCCATGAGGTGATCCAACCGATGACCATGCCGGAAGTGTGGGTTAAACACCATGGCATCCCCAAAGACACCGCAGGGAGGAGAGGGTCAAGGAAGGCTTTAAGATGTTGGGGCAGCCAATTGTGGTGGATGAATTGTCTCTCATTCGGTTGGGGCCGGTGAGGATGAAACTGGCTTGTAAGGCACTAGAGAAGCTGAACGGCATGGTGGAAGTGTGGTTTAACCATGAAGGATATCAGATTAAGGTTGAGGTGGAGCGGCCGAACCAGCATAGGGGCGCGGGTGGAGCGGGGTCTGGTGTTGGGCGATCCGGAGCGTCCCAACCTCCCCCTCCACCCAAGGCCAGTGATCCGGCCCCGGTGGCCCCTAGTGCTTCCAAAGGCAAGCCGGAGGCGGGGCAGAGTGCTGGGCAATCGCGGCAGGACGTGGTGATGGGAGGGCAAGAAGAGGATCTAGAAGACATCATGCAAGATACTTCCATTGACACAGAGACATGGGACAAACTTGGCGTGATGGATGGGCGGGCGATGGTGGTGGCGACCCAGGATACCGCCGTGAGTGGCCGGAACCTGGCGCGTGATCTGGCAGGAGCCTTTGATGAGTATGGATCCAACTTGTCGCTATAGTTTCCGACGCCTCATCCCTCCTTGGCGTTAGCGTCCGGGGCTGATACTGGTGCGGGACTGGTGGGGGGAGGACCTCAATCCCCTCCTCTCCGGTGGCTGTGCAGGGTGGGGCTGCTGAGCTGACCAAGGATGGTGTCACCCCGGCCTCGGGCAAGCGGGGCTCAGGGGGAACGGGCAGGCCGCCCAAGAAGACGGCGGGCAGGAAGCCGGGGCCCAAGACCGTGGCCCAGTCCACCCCAAGCGTGGTGGCTTCCCTGCGTGGCGAGCTGGGGACGGAGTTGGCGGCGGGGGATGTGGGCTTCAAGGCCAAGCGCTCCAAGGCCACGCCGGTGGCGACGCGGGAGCCGAGTACCAGGGTGAAGGCCAAGCTGGGGGATCTCTCATCCATGGAGAGCGCGAAGCTGCGTGTGGCAGACAAGAACTTGGACGTGTCAGGTAACCCCCTCCCATCTTTTAAAATACTCAGCGCATTCTCGGATGAGCATCTTGCTTTGAATTTACATGATAGTGGGGTTGAATTGGGGACTAGCCCTACTGATATTATTTCGTTAGTGCGCACGCGCGAGGAGGCACAAGCTGCCTTGGCCGAGGCGGTGGCACGGTGCCATGCCTCGGATGCACAGAACAACTGCCCAGGGGGTTAGTTGGCAGTGGTGGTGCCCGAAGGGGAGGCAGAGCCGAGGGAAGGTTCTGACATCCCCTCTTCCAGCCGTGCGCCGGCTAGGAAGAGAGTGCAAAAGGCGGTGAGCTCGCGAGGAGTTCGCCTTCGTAATCGGGTGCTGTAATGCGGTTTTTGTTTTGGAATATTCGGGGCTGTGGGCACGTAGGGTGCCGCACGCAGCTCAGGGAATACATGGCCAAGGAGCGCATTGACGTGGTTGCGTTACAGGAAACCATCAAGGCTAACTTTTCTTCCCGTGATTTACTTGCGATCGACCCGTTACAGCGATTTGATTGGCGTTGGGTTCCTGCTTCGGGCCATTCGGGTGGCCTTCTCATGGGTTGTAAAAGTGATGTATGTGATGTAATGTTGTGGGAATTTGGTGTGTTTTGCATTATGGCCACGATTAGGCACCGTGCTTCCAACCTGGTTTGGGTAGTTATTGGTGTCTATGGGCCTGCGGATCATTCGAAGTCTGCAGGTTTTCTAGATGAGGTCTCAGCGATGGTGGGGGCCAAACGGGCAGCTAACCTCCCGATCATTGTGGGAGGGGATTTTAACTTGATCCGATCGGGTTCGGACAAGAACAACGACATTGCCGACTGGGCTAGGGTGTCCCTTTCAACAACGCAATTGCGGCGGCCTCGTTACGTGAGGCTGCCCGGACCGGGGCGAGATATACGTGGACCAACAAACAGCTCCATCCGGTTAGGTCAGTTCTTGATCGTGTATTTTTTACCCCGGAGTGGGAAGCGCTTTTCCCGATGTGCTCGTTAGTGGTAGAGACTAGGATCGGATCTGACCACATCCCGCTGATCTTTTCCTCAGGGGAGGAGCAGATTCGTCGTAGTAGTAGATTCTTTTTCGAAACAGCATGGTTTGAAGCAGAGGGCTTCGAGAGCATGGTGCGCGAGAGGTGGGATTCTATTGTGTCTCATATGGGCCCCCCAAAGGGGCCCGGCCGAGTTTTGGTCGATAGCCGCGGCTAGGCTTCGTGCGTTCCTCAGGGGCTGGGGAGCCAATTTTGGTAGCGAATCCAAAAAGGAACGCGCCAAGCTGATGGATCAAATCACGACGCTTGACCCGGAGGCGGACGTGCGATTCTTCTCTGAGCAGGAGTGGGCGCAGAGATACGCGCTGGAAGACCAAGTGCTCTCCATCCTGAGAGCCGAAGAGGAGTATTGGCACCGTAGGGGCGGCATCAAGTGGGTGACCAAAGGCGACACAAATACAGGTTACTTTCATGCGTACGCCAACGGAAGAAAGCGTAAATGTGCTATCCTTCGCCTTAATCATGGGGATAGGGTCTTGGTCACCCAGGCGGAGATCAGTAAGCACATTTATGACTTCTTCATAGGGCTGTTAGGGACGGCCGAGGAGAAGCGGCTTTGTCTTCGGGAGGATTTGTGGGAGCCTCCCGAGCGGGTCTCTCAGGAATAAAATGCAGGACTAGTCCTATCTTTTCTCGCGGAGGAGATTGATCGTGCGCTCGCCTCCATGAAAGCGGGCACGGCCCCGGGTCCTGATGGGTGGCCGGTTGAGTTTTTCAAAAAAAATTGGTCGAGCCTAAAACATGTGTTTCACGCAATCGTTAATGGCTTTGCGCTGGGCCAAGTGGATCTGGCCCGTTTAAAAGTTAAGGGCGCGGATTGCATCAAGTTATTCATGCCTATCATGCTAATTAATGTTCCTTTTAAGCTGTGTGCCAAAGCCTACGCAGTCCGGCTGACACCTATTGCTCAACGGGTGATTAGTAGGTGTTAGACCGGGTTCATCAAAGGGCGCAACATATTGAAGGGACCAATTGCACTCGGGGAGATCGTGCATGAGCTAAAACGAACAAAAGAGCAAGGGGTTCTGCTCAAGCTAGATTTCGAGAAAGCCTACGACCGCGTGAACTGGGAGTTCGTGCGGGAGGTGCTGCTCAAAAAGGGTTTTGATGTAGGCTTTGTTCATAGGATTATGCACTTGATTAGTTGTGGGCAAACAGCGGTGTCGATCAATGGGGAGATGGGCAAATTCTTTCGAAACAAAAGGGGACTCCGGCAGGGAGACCCTAGCTCCCTTTTGATATTTAATTTCGTGGCCGACGCGCTTGCTGCGATGGTGGCAAGGGCTCGAGGGGCGGGTCATGTGAAAGGCTTAGTGCCACACCTCATTCCAGGGGGGGATGACGCATCTGCAATACGCGGATGATACGATGTTGTTGTTTCAACCCGATGAACACAACATTGCAACTATCAAGTTGCTCCTCCTCGCCTTTGAAATGCTGTCGGGGCTCAAGATTAATTTCCTCAAAAGTGAGGTTTTTATAATGGGAATGGACCAACACGGTCGGGCCAAGATAGCTAACCTCCTTAATTGTAAACTAGGGAGTTTTCCAATTAAGTACCTGGGGCTCCCGATCTCGCATAAAAAGCTTGCCATCTCCGAATGGGAACCGTTGTATGGTAAAGTCGCCAATAGGGTTAGTCCCTGGCGGGGACGTTTTATGTCTTCTGCGGCTAGATTGATTCTCACCAGCTCTAGTTTGTCCTCCCTCCCTCTGTTTACGATGGGCATGTTCTTGTTGGCAGATGGGGTGCATGGGAAGTTTGATACCCCGCGATCCAAATTCTTTTGGGAGGGAGCAGGGCTTAAAAAGAAATACCATATGTTGAAATGGGCAGCGGTGTGCCGTCCTAAGAAGTATGGTGGGTTAGGGATCACTAATTCCAATGAATGTGGCCTTGCTTACCAAATGGTGGTGGAAATTAGCTTCTAATGAAGGCGGTCTATGGGCGGACCTCCTTCGGGCAAAATACTTCCCGGACGGGAATGTGTTCACTGCCAAGGCATCGGGCTCGCCGTTTTGGAATGGGCTCCAGGCGGTTAGGCCGGCCTTCTCGCTAGGGGCGAGATTCGAGGTGAATAGCGGCAGGTCTACCAGGTTCTGGTTGGATCGTTGGTTGGGTGACAGGCCGCTTTGGCAGGAGTTCCCGCTGTTATACCAGGTGGCGGCGGACCCGCTAATTTTGGTGGGAGACGCTTTACGCTCGACGCCACCTGCAATTCACTTTCTGAGACAGCTAAACGCGGCTGAAATAGCAAGTTGGGACTTGCTTCAGGCGCAAGTGGGACACACTACTTTGAATACGGATGAGGATGTGGTCTCTTGGGACCTGGCGGCGTCTCGTAAATTCTCGGTGAAGTCCCTGTACAATAGGTTGATGGAGGGTCCCGCTGTAGATATTGCTAGGAACCTTTGGAAGGCTAGGGTGCCGCTAAAGATTAAGATTTTCCTTTGGCAATTGTTCCGCAATAGGTTACCGACGGTTGATAACGTAGCTAAACGCAACGGAGCCTCGGACGGGACGTGTGTGGTATGTGAGTCGCTGGAGGATGCGAACCATGCCATGTTCCAATGCGCACTGGCTTGTTTTGCCTGGAGCGCGGTGCGCCAGGTATTCCAACAGAATTGGAATCCTAGATCGGGGACTGAGCTGTTAACTATATTGCACGCGCAGAGGGGTGCCAAAGCCAGGATTGTGTGGACTTGCGTGGGTGCATTGCTTTGGTCCCTTTGGACAGTGCGTAACAAGATGACAATGGAACATAAGTTTCCGGCTAATCCGACTGACGTTATTTTCAAATGCCATTTATTTTTACAAAGCTGGGCGCCGCTGGGGAAACAATGTGATGTCGACCTTATGAGGAGCACAATGGAACAGATCGCTACAAGTATCCCAAGACTGCGGCAAGCGAATTGAAGCGCCTTCTGTTTCCTTTTGGGGTCTAGCTTTTGAGTTAGAGTGGGTCGGGTCCTACCTTAAGAACTTTGTGATGTGTTATGCGTGGCTGATGTGGCCTTTTGAGACTGATGTGTGATGTGTGTGCTGTGCAACCCTTGGATGTTGCCTTTGTGGCTTTATTAATTTAAAGCCGGACGCGACTAGCGTCTACGTTCCAAAAAAAAGTAAAGTTATGCCTCTCGTCCCAATGTTATACGAGGAGAGCTTGGCAAGCTTTCCCCGTCTTCGCAAAACTAGGTGGTTAAGCTGATGTGTTACCAAAAGTTAAAAAGTCCAGCAGTTTCGTTTTGGTAGCACCGTGTGTTTTCTGACATGTGTCAGTTACTCAATATAGGTGGTGGAAACAGCAATTGTACTCCTATTATAGGTTTTTTAGTATTTCTTGTTGAGTTATTTATCATCAACAATTTTTTTGTATAATTATCTGCTGGGAAAGCTTATGTACTGATGTTTTTGTAAGGTTACTTACTCTTTGTGTTCAGAGATTTACTTTTGCTATGTAATTGTATTATTGTTCTCCTTGTTAGACCTGGTTGCCAATGCCAGGACATATGTATACTTGAGTTCAGCTCTGGGATGTGTAGCCAATTCCATTCTTCTAACTGCATTTCTGATACTACGGTGGCGTGGCTGATTACGACGAGAGTAGAATTTTAGAAATATATACATATCCTGGGGAGTGTCAAATGTACTACCTTACGGAGAGTAAGAATTTATGGCAATTCCTTGATGAGAAATTGATTAGGAGAGAACAACTGGAGGTGTATTTGTGTGGGTCTTTAGATCATACAGATGGATCGACTATTTTCAAGCATTGTTTGTTCGTCAGTTGCAAAATTTACAAGGTTTTCTAGCTAGGAACCTAAATTTGCAAGGCTTTTGTTCCCTCGCCCCGACGAGCTCTGCTGCATCTGTCTATCTCGGTTTTTTAGGACAACTCAGTCAAAATGACCAGATTCATCAAGCACAAAAAAGGTTCAGTCAATTGTGTGTATTGCCAATGCTAACATTACTACTCCCAGTGCATTCATTCCTATCCTGGGAGGCTGGGACAAAAAGCATATAGAGAATACTAGTACCTTGTAACTAAATATAACTCGAATTACGATGATCAGATAGCTCATAACCAAGAAGCTTAATGACTCGAATCATTGATGTGCCGTGAAGCAAAATTCATGTACAGATTCACTAGCTAAAGCTGCTCCAGTCAGAGAGCAACTGTCATGTTTTATTTGTTGTGACAATCCGTAGCATGCAGTGCTTCCAATACAAATAGAAAACAGAATGGTTTGGTGCCTTTGCTTTCAGAAAGAAAAATCAAGCAATCAACTGCTGGAGATAATTAGAGTCTACTAACACACAAGGTCTGCTCCATGTCACAGAGTGAACCAAATATTCATGATACAAAGTGAATCTAACGAGTAAATGGCACTGGCGGTCCGAGAACTTACGCTGCGGGTGCACTTAAGTCACGGTACTTGTAAACTGGAAAAACCCGTCATAGAACTTGCATTGCGGGTGCAGATAAGTCACATATGCCATCTGAACCGGCCAGTTGTCCTATTTTCGAGAAAAATCCGTCATAGAACTTGCGTTGCGGGTGCAGATAGATCACATTTCAAAATTTTCGTTCCTGGACATTTTTTTAAAGTCATGAATCACAAATATTTCTAATAAATATTTTTTAATTTTATCGTCCGAGAACATTTTTTTAAAGTCGCGAATCACAAACATTTTTTAAATGTTCACCACTTAAAACAAATGTTCGCAAATCACAAATATTTTTCAAATTTATCATTCGCGAACATTTTTTAAACTCGTGAACAAATATTTTTCAAAATAATCGTTCATGAACATTTTCAAATTTATTGTTCGCAAATATTTTCAAAATTTTCATTCGTGGACATTTATTAAAAGTCACAAATCACAGAAAAGATATTTTTTAATTTAACGTTCGTGAACTTTTTCTAAAGTCGCGAATCACAAATATTTTTTTAAATGTTCACAACTTAAAAAAATGTTTGCGAATCACAAATATTTTTCAAATTTATCGTTCTCAATTTTTTTTAAATTCATGGACAAATAGTTTTCAAATTAATCATTCACCACATTTTCAAATTTATCGATTGCAAGAATTTTCAAAAAAAAATCGTGGACATTTTTTTAAAGTCATGAATCATAAATATTTTTAATAAATATTTTTTAATTTATCGTTCGCGAACTTTTTTTTAAAGTCGTGAATCACAAATTTTTTAATGTTCACAATTTTAAAAAAATGTTCACGAATCAAAAATATTTTTCAAATTTATTGTCTCGACCTTTTTTTAAAGCCGTGAATAAATACTTTTCAAATTAATCATTCACGAACATTTTTAAATTTATCATTCAAAAACATTTTCAAATTTTTCGTTCCTGGACATTTTTTTAAAGTCACTAATCACAAATATTTTTAATTTATCGTTCGCGAACATTTTTTTAAAGTCGCGGATCACGAATATATTTTTTGAAATGTTCGCGAACATTTATTTAAAGTCGTGAATAAATAGTTTTCAAATTTATCGTTCATGAACATTTTTTGAAAGTCACGAATCACATATATTTTTAAAGTCGTGAACAAATTTATCGCGCTTGACCATTAGAAGGAGAAAACCGGGCAGCTGGCCGGTTCAGATGACCTGTGCGACCTATCTGCACCCGTAATGCAAGTTCTATGACGGATTTTTCCGGTTTGCAAGTACCGTGACTTAAGTGCACGCGCAGCGCAAGTTCTCGGACCGCCGGTGCCATTTAGTATAATGTTGGTGGATCAAGTACCATGACAACAATGCGAGGGAAATTAAAGTAGCAAATACAATGTGTCCATGGCAACAATTACAAGGACCGCGAACCAAATCCAAATGTGATCAGAAAGCAATTTAAGTACATAAACTGTGAGGATCTCTAATGGGACACCAAACTCAACCTGGGGATATATAAAAGCTAACGGGGCAACAGTTGCTGTGGTCTTAAACGTGGAAATCCTTCCATCTCCGTTTAGCTCGTACCGATCCTGCTGGACAACAAATCTTGCAGCACCCGCAGAAAAGAGGTGACGCCAAGACACGTAGAAATATGAGAGAGCATTGTCGGCGCGCGCCGCTCTGAAGAAGATCATTGGTTGTGTGGGCGTACGTACCATGTAATGCTGATGAATCCCCACGATGGAAGCTGATGAAGCCGCGGCTGATGGCAGCCGCAAATGCACCGATCGCAGTAAGTCTCGGTGCAGCAGGAGGCGAACCTTGTGCAGCGCGCACGAGGCAGCGGCCGGGGATGGAAGCCCATCACGCCCCAAGGCTCTGTGTCCGGTCCATATGCTGGTCGTCTTGGCCGGGAGGGGCCTCGGCCGCGCGCTGCTGCTCCGGGAGCGCCGACCACGCCGCGTCCTTGACGGCCGGCTGGGGTCGTGACGGTGCGGTGCTGTGCTCCACGGCAGACGGCCGTTAGTGTTGACGGGTGCACGAAGCAGAAACCATCGAAATGGGATGGCGTGTTTGTTCCGCCAACATTCGCAGTGCAAAAATAGGGGTAGCAACCGTGACTTGGGTCCTCAAAGGACGATCAAAGGCCACCGCGCACGGTACAGTACCATCGGCCCTACAAAATCGGGCTTGAACCCGAGAAAGCCCGACACGGCCCGGCCCGACTACAGCTAAAAACGTGTTTTGTGCAGGCCCGAGCCTGGCCTTGCCTGCCTGCCGGGCTCAGTTTCTAGGCGTGAGCCCGGCCCGACGGCACACTCGGGCTCAGCCCGGCCCGAGATTTTTGGGCCGGGTTGGGCCGTTTGGGCCGGGCTGCCCATGGCCAGGTCTAGTCGAGACCCTGCAGCTCCACATCGCCGAGACTCCACGTCATCGATGCGTCACATGAAATACCGTTCCATTGCTGAAACCGTTCATTGGTCCATTGAGCCAATGCACACCTCCAAGAGTGATAGCCCCAAGGGAAACAACACAAGAGCGTCGTCGTTATCCAATAGGCTGATCTAGGGCCACGTCCCTTTCATGCACATTGGCAACGAATTCATTCATTCATGCACGTTGGAAGCCAGGGCCACATCCCATTCCTTTTCATCACGGGCTACCCAGGTGCTTCTCCACTTCAGAGAAAAGGCTCGGCTAAGCCCAAGTAGGGCTTGGACCTAACCCGGCTTTAAATTAATAAAGGCATTAACCGGCCAGGATACAAACAGCAGCAACATACAAGCATAATAGAACAAGAAAAGGGAAAGGGAAATGCGGATGCAACCCCAAACGGCAGATACAAGGTGAGTAAAATAAGCAAATGGTCAGCATACGTTTAATTTTTAGGCACTATTATTTTTTGTTTTACTATATTTCTATTTATATTTCTGAAATGGAAAATATTGTATTTACATATTTCAACATGATCATCATACATTTAATTGTTTTAGCACGGCATAAGAAAATGTTCGTGCCTCTTTTATATAATATTGGTACCATTTGAATAAATGTTCGGCATTCAAAAAATGTTCACATGTTTCAAAAATATGTTATTGACATATGTAATAAGCAGGCACCATTTCCCATATTTTCCAACTTTTTAGCACATGAATATAATGTTTTGTACCCTCAAATCAAAGAATACAATGTTAGAATATGTTAGTTGTCTATAAATGGGGCTTTGGGCCACCTAACCCTACTCAAGGCTCGATAGATCCAGCTGAGTCCTAATGATTGTCGAAGGAAGTCCCGACGGGCAACGCTATATCTCGCTTAAAGCGAGACCTAGCGTGCTCTCGCGTAAGGTGCCTTCCTAAATGGGCCGCCAATTTATACTTTCAAATATTCTAAATAAATATATTAGAAAGAACAAATTCCATAAAAAAATTAAAAAATGTTAACCAAGCATTTGAAAAATGTTAAATATATATAGAGAAATTGTTTCTCATAAAAACAGAAAATGTATACACGAAATATACAATGTGTGTGAAAACGTTGATCATGTGTGCAGAAAATATTAATCAAGCATTTATAAAAAATATTGAATGAATATTAAAAAAATCAAGCACTCAAAAAATGTTAAATATGTATAAAAAATTTGGTCATGTATTAAGAAAATGTTTAACATGTATTTAAAAACGTTAGATGTGTATTGAAAATATGTGACTACGTATCTAAATAAGTTTATCTTGCATACCATGTTAAAGAAATATTTGAACAATGTTAATCAATCATTTTAAAAATGTTAATGTATATAGCAAAAATGTTGACCATGTATCAAAAATAGTAAATTTTGCAATAAAAATGCTCATCAACAATTTAAAAAATGTTAATTTTGTACATAAAAAATGTTGACCATGCATTAAAAAAATGTTAATCTAGTATTTGAAATTTTTTAATCAGCCATTTGAAAATGTTAAAAATGCGTATAAAATGTTGACTGTGTATTAAAAAAGGTCGCCACAACGTAGCAGCGCCGCATAGCTAGAAAAAAATATTAATATTATATTTTAAAATTGTCAATCAAGCATGTGAAAAAAATAGAAAACGTGTACAGGAAGTTGACCATGTATTCAAAAACTGAGAAAGAAACAAAGGAAACCGGTGAAAACCAAAAAAAACATAAGGCTAAAGAAAACTATTGAAAAATAGAAAAACCAAAATTTTAGTCGTCTATTTTTCTTGTTTTATTGTACTCAAAACCAAAACATAAGGCGAACGTGGGAGGTGGGGGGCAGGGGGGCTTTTGCTCTCCAGCGGATGCCTATTTTTCTTGTTTTATTGTACTTGTATTTATATTTCTAAAATGGAAAATATTTTATTTACATATTTCAAAATGCTCATAATACATTTAAAATTTTAATGTGGTGTAACAAAATGTTCGTGCCTCTTTTAAGTAATAATGGCAGCATTCGAAAAATGTTTGTGACATTTAAAAAATGTTCGCATTTCTAAGTAATATGTAAGAACTATTTCCCATATTTTCCAACAGTTTAGCACATGAATAAAATACTATAGTATGTTAGTTGTCTGCTGCCAGGGCTTTGCGCCGCCCGACCCTACTCAAGGCTCGATAAATCCAGCAAATGCTATTGATTGTTTATTTATATGGGCCTGCCAGCCGCACGGGTCACCAGGGCCCTTTTTCATGTTTTTTTATTTTTTTTATTTCTCTATTTTTTATTACTTTCATTTATACTAATGTATATTATAAATAAGTGTATTACAAAAAGCTTTTCATAATAAGACTTTAAAAATGTTAACTAAGCATTTGAAAAATATTGAATGTGTATAAACAAACTGTTTCTCATGTACAGAAAATATACAATATGTGTGAAAACATTAATCATCTAAAAATTGTTATCAAGCATTTGCAAAAATATTGAAAAAATATTCAAAAAAATTGAATCAAGATTTTGAAAAATGTTAAATTTGTGTAAAAACATGTTTGCCATGATTTAAAACGAATGTTCAACATCTATAAAAAATATTAATCAATCATTTCAAATTTTTAATTGCATATAAAAACACGGTGACTATGTATTAAACTTGTAATTGAATAATGTTTATCAGGCATTTGCAAATTATTAAATGTATATAGAAAACATTTTGATCACTCATGAAAAAACAAATTATTTTGCATTCTAAAGAAATATTTATCAAGAATTTGAAAATGTTAAATGTAAATGTTACCATGCATTAAAAATATTAATCTTGGGATAGAAAAATATATATGAAGCATTTAAAAATGTTAAAAATGTGTACATGAAACTCTTGACCATAATAAAAAAATGTTAAGCTTGTGTATAAAAAATCTAAATCAAGCATTTGAAAAATGTTAAAACGTGTAAATAAAGTTGACCATTATTTGAACCGATAAAGAAACAACAAAAAAATAGATGAACCAAGGAAGGAAAAAAGGAAAATGAAAGAAGAATGTAAAACAGAAAAAAAATAACTACATGAAAACAGAGAAAGAACCAAAGAAAGACGAAGAAAAAGGAGAAAGAAAAGAAAAAACAGTGAAATTAATGAAAGAAGAAGAAAACCGGTGAAATAAAACATATTACTAAAGAAAACCGTTCAAAAAAATAGAGAAATAGAAAGACGAACTAAAATAAAACTAAATAGGAAACGCAAAGAAAAAAGGCTGAAGAAACTATTACACCAACTAGGCAACTACCATGACTGATCTTCTTGATTCAAAATAGCGAGCAAAAAACAGACGAAAAACTGGGTGGCCCACTACTGTAGGAGGGGTGTATATGCTAGAGGCGAGACCGTAGAAACACTCACTATAAGCGAGATATAGTATTTGCAAAGCGTGAAATACGGATTACCACAACCGCTCGCCCTTGGCACTTACAGCCTATTTGGTAAACACTCGGGCAGGGGAATGGGAATTTGCACAAGAATGTTTATGGAGGGATTAGGCATGAGAAGTAGATTTTTACTTCCATTCCCTTGTTTGGCATATGATGGGAATTGACGTGGGATAAAACTCTGCTCATGAATTAACAGGGTACCCCCTGGGATGAAATCGGTGGGAATTGGCTTCCTCAACTCTCCTTCCCCTTCCCACTTGAACTCCCATTCCCTCTAATCAAACAGAGGACTTTTAATCTCCTCACCCATCAACTCCCATTCCCCACCTCTAATTCCCCCGAACCAAACACGCTGTTAAGAAATTGCCCATCAAATGTGGAGGAGCTTGGGTTTGCGAGCGGCCGTCCTATTTTTTTATTATACATTTATTTATATTTCTAAGATGGAAAGTATTTAATTTACATATTTCAAAAATGCTCAGCATACTTTAATGTTTTTAAAATAGTGAAAGAAAATATCCGTGCCTCTTTTAAATCATATTGGTAGCATTAAAAATCATCATATTCAGAAATGTTCGTGCGTTTCAAAAATATGTTATTGACATATATAATATGTAGGCACTATTTCCCAATATATTTAGCACATGAATATATTGTTTTGTATCACTAGAAGAAAGAATATACTGTATTAATATGTTAGTCGTGTGCAGACGGGGATTTGAGCCGCACGTCCCTACTAAGGGCATCTCCAGCCGCGCCCCCAACAGGCCCTTCCCAGGTGATTTTGCCGCGCCGGCGCCAAAAAAACGGCCCAGTCGCATCTCCAGAAGCCCGTTTTTTGCCGGCTCGGGCCAAAACTGGTGCCGGCGGATCCAGGCCTAACCCGGCGCCCTGGGGGCGCTTGGGGAGCCGGCACAAGCGAAAAAGGCGCGTGGGCCCACCCTGGCGGCGACCCGAGGGCCTTTTCCCGCCGCTTCTTGACGCTTTTCCCTCGCATCTCTTTCGCTCGCTCGCCTTCCTCCCGTCATTCCCTCCCTTTCTCCCGCCAAACCCCCTCCAGCTCGCCTTCCAGTCGCCGCCATGCCGCCGAAGAAGTACGCCATGCCGCGCGCGGCGGCAACCACGACTGGCACCGTGGCCCACCCGAAGCAGAGGAAGCCGAGGGCGCCGCCATCGAAGCCACCGGGCATGTCGAGCGCCGAGTGGAGGGTGAAAGTTCAGCGACGCGACGCAGTCACCACCGACCGGCGGAACAGGGCCATTGCCAAGAAGGCCCGCGACAACGCGGCGCGTGCGGCGGCGTCTTCCTCATCGGTCGACCACACGGGGATGATGAATCCACCCGTCGTCAGCCACGCCCAGTACGCGCCCTGGGGACAACAAGGCGTCGGATCTCCATGGGGATCGTCGTTGCCCGGCTACGGCGACGGCGACGCGCACGGGGGGTTCAACCCAAACGTGACCTTCCCCCATGGCCAACCCCGCGACGCGCACACCCTCGCCCGCCTTCGTCGGCGTGCAGTACCCTCCATACAACTACTCGCGGCCCGCCTCCTACGCGTCCACACCGATGATGAAGAACAACGCTATCAAGCTCGACCTGCTCCGGACGAACGTCGCCGCGAAGAAGAGGAACACCGACATGGCTTTTTTGATGGGCGGGGCGGACATGCTCCAGAGCAACGACGAGCAGCTCAGGGCGTGGTACATGGCGGAGCGCGGCCTCATCCTGAACCAGATGCAGACGGCAACGCCGACGACGCAAGCTCCCGCGCCCACAACCACACGGACGCCAAGCCCGAACGACGCCTCTACATCGCCGCCCAGCAGTGCCGAAGCCGCGCCGACACAGCCCAGCACCGAAGCAGCTCCGACACCACCGAGCCCGCGCACGCCGACTCCGCCAACGCCTGGAGCCGACCCCGCCGAGTGAATCATTGCGCACGCGAACTTGCGGCGTGTGACGCTCTGTTTTTTGTAACGCCAGACTACGTCCGATCGCCGGATTTGTGGCGTCTTTTGAGAGCGAGAACGACCAAGTTTAAATTTCCCGCATCCTGGGGCCGGCGCTTGGGGGCGTGACTGGGAGCTAGGTCGCCCCCAGGGGCCGAACTAGCACCGGCACGCCCCCAGGCCGCTCTATTTAGGCGCCCTGGGGGGCCGAACGGCTGGAGATGCCCGGCTCATAGGTCCAGCTAAATAGTGATCATTGTCGAAGGAATCCAAACAGACAATCCCGTGTCTCGGTTGTAGCGAGAGTTAGTGCGCTCTTCCGCAAGGCGCGTCCATAAATGGGCCCGCTAGGCGCGCGGGAGGCCAGGGCCTCTTTTTAGTTGTTTTCTATCTTTGTTTATTTTTTGTTTACTTTCATTTATACTTTCAAATATTCTTAATAAGTACTCCCTCTGTTCCAAAAAATAAGTGTCTCAACTTTGTACTAACTTTAATACAGAATTGTAATAATCTTGAGACACTTATTTTGGAACGGAAGGCCTATATTACAAAAATGTTTCCATAAAGTATTTGAAAAATAATCTTAACCAAGCATTTGAAAAATGTCAAATGCATGTAAAGAAAATGTTTCTTGTGTATACGAAAAATGTATACGCAAAATATACAATGTGCGTGAAATATGTTAATCATGTATTTAAAAAATATTATCAAGCATTTTAAAATGTTGAACGGGTATTTGGAAATTTCGCATCAAGAATTTGAAAGATATTAAATGCGTATAAAAAATGTTGGCCATGTATTCAAATAATGTTTACCAAGTATTTGGAAAAGTTTGAATCAAGCATTTCAAAAATGTTAGATATGTATAGAAAAATGTTGACTATATATTAATTTTTTTATTTTTGTATTGTATTCAAAAAACTTAAACTTGCAATTGAACAATATTGCTGGCAAGTGTCATACCTGCACGAGCAAACTCCCTTCACTGACGCGGCCTTTCGTGCCAATCCATGTGCGGGGCATAACACCTGCTATTTTTCAATTTCATTTTCATCGCCATTTTTATGTTTATATTTTGCATTATTTATATTATATTATATTTAGAAAAAAAAGTGATTTAAAAATGATCAGGAAACAAAAAAATACTCGTGCATTTTAAAAAATGTTTGCATATTAAAAAAGTTCATAATTTGAAACAAATGTTAGGAAATAAAAAAAATCATGATTTTGAGAAACGTTTAGGAATTTGAACAAATGTTAGAGATTTTTCAAAAATTCAAATAATGCTGGTGCATTCAAACCTTTCATCGATTCAAACAGTGTTTGCTGATAGAAAGTTATTTAAAAGAATTTGAAAGCTATTCAGGCATTTATTAAAAAATATTTGGCTAAATAAAAATGATCCTGAATTTCAAAAAATTATTCCCCAATTTCGAGAAAATGTAGGTTATTTCAAAACAACGTTCATGAGTTTAAAAAATTGCGAATTTGATAAAAAATCCGCCATTTAAATTGTTTTTGTGATTTTGAAATTTTATTTTGAATTCATGAAAGTATACATGTATTGAAAAATATTCATGATTAAAAATACATTTTGAAAATATGTTTACAAAATAAAAAGGAAATGAACAAAAGAAAGAATAGAAAATTTAATGTAAAAATAATAGAAAACAGATATTAATAAACAACAAAAGTGAAATGAAAAAGAAATGAAAGGAGATAGGAAAGAATGGAAACAATAAAAAATTGATAAGAGAATAGATCGGTCTGGAACCTTCCTATGACCGAGAAAGAGCTAGCTGGGCCGGCCTAATGTGTACGTCGCGCGAAGTGAGGGGTATGCGTCGTCGGGCCGCCACGTCCGGCTGGGCCCTCGACCGTCGCCCTTCCTGCCCCGGCCCAGGGCCGGTTAAGGCCGGCTAGCCGAGAAGACCATACAGCAGGATTGCAACTTGCAAGGACTTTCCGCGAGAAAATCCTATTCGCCGCTTATTGCGGCAAACTGTCGAGTTGCCGCACACCCCCTCGTCTCGAGTGGGCCGGCCTTTTTATTTCCTCTTCCGTGCCCTTTTCCTCCCTTGCCCCGACTCGTTCATATTCAGAGCAGCCACAACTTTCCCTTCCTTCCTCGCCTCGCCTGGATCCCCTTTTCCTTTGTTGCGGCGGCTGGTTCTTCTGCTTCCTCCGCCGGCCGCTGCTTCTTCTGCTCCCTCCGCCGGCCACTGCTTCTTCTGCTTCCTCCACCGGTCGCTGTTTCTTCGGCTCCCTCCGCCGGCCGCTGCTTATTCTGCTTTCTCCACCGGCCGCTGCTTCTTCGGCTTCCTCCGCCGGGATCCTACTCCTCAAGAGACTACGGCTCTCATAAGCAGCCGGTGGGCCTCTCTACTCGCTATTCATCCGCGCCATCGCATCAGATCTTGCTGAGCTAAGCGCGTTGGATGTTTTTTTGCAGGTTTTCTGTGCCTCTGCTAGGGTTTCCTCAAGCTCGGCGTCGTCCAGGTCCCGGTGAAGCTCGGCATCAACTTGGTAACGCGCCCAATCCCCCCACCTCCCGCCCCCCGTTGTGTTCTTTGCTCCCTGTGTTATACCGCGCGATCTAGCCGTTTTTTTTTTCATTTAGCGTTTTGGTGAAGTGTTGCTAGGGTTTTGTAGGGGGCTTTGGTCGTAGTGGTGGTGTTTTGGATGTTATGGAGATTATACAAGGGGGTTTTGTTCAGAGATCTGGATTAGGGGGTTTGATTCAGCATGATGATGATAGGGGGTTGTGTTCAGAGATTTGGAGTCAGGGGTATGATTTTCAACATGATGATGTTAGTGGGTTGTGTTCAGAGATTTGGAGTCAGGGGTATGATTTTCACCATGATGTTGTTAGGGGGTTATGTGTTCTGGTACTTTTCCTTGAGATTTTATGTTTTGTTTTGTTGATGATGGTTGGTGCTTTGTGTAGCATGGTCGTCTCTGTGTGTTTTTGGATTTTGTAGTAGCATCTGAAGATGACATGGAATTTTTTTTCACATATGTTTGTGTAACTTTTTACTAGTACTGTATCTGTGCTGGATCATATTTTGACAAATCAATTTTTTGATTCCACTATGATTTGTGCAACCAAAGTGAAGGTTCTTCATATTTGATTTGTGCGTATGCAGAAAATAATTTGTTGGTTTGTTGACTGAGTTTGTTGATTTCTTAATCAAGCTGGAAAATAATTTGCGTACATTTGCACCATCCAAGAAATTGTCCCTTAAATCATCCCCCCCTCTCATTAATCTGGCAACATTGTGATGCACAATCGTTTTTCTGCCGTAGGACTGATAGACACTTGATATGTGCTTATGCAGAAAAAGTATTTTGTAATTGATAAGCAAAGTTGGAAATCTGTTTTTAACTGCTTGACTGAACGCATTCAACTGTTGCGTCACGTGTTTTATACTTTTATTGATTCCACGCCTATCCTTGTCAATTAATCCATAGATGCATCCATAAAACCCTATCCTAGCCTAGTGTAGTGAGTGGCAAAAGCGACTTTCAGGGTTCCGGCGCGTGGGGTGTGGGGAAACAAAACGAACGTGAACGGTAGGAATAGGTGGAACCAACAATCAGTGCCTGCTTTTATTGTTTGTTTGTTGTGAAGTTATATGTCATTTCTTTTTGTTAATCTGATGTTTACTACAGGGGCTACTTTTTATTGTGCCCTTTTTTTTGTTAATCTCTTTTCGAAGTTGTTGAACTTGTGGCATTTTTTATACATTGATTCCTGTTAATTCACTGCTTTTATATTTGATTGGAGAATCACTCTTCTCTTCTTTTTCACAATAAACCATGAAATAAGATATGAATAAGATTTGCTTAAATTACAATTTTGAGAATAACTTTTGTGTGCTACCCTTTTTTCACATATGGATGGTTCTCATGTTAGTTTCATTTTTTTAGATGACTGTTATTACGTGATGAGTTATATATTCCATATAGTATGTTGTTGTGGTTTTTCATATATGATGTAAACCCAGTAATGCAAGATGAAACTTGCAAGATGTGGTACTTTTTAGGTTGATGTTTATAAACATTTTTTCTTCAAATGTGTTTACATGTTTTTAATATACTTTCTTCTGTGTGTTTAATTAGTCTTTGTTTCATGACCTTAGTTTTTTTATTTTTATACATGTCTCCCTCAAGTCTAAACATGCCTAGACTTTACAAATATCCTGCTGGTACCATCAAGCACAGGTTTTCTACCATCAGGTGGCATAAAGCAATTTCTGATTTAAGTGATAATCAAAAGTCGTTTGTTAGGAAATATGAGCTCGATAATCTTCTGAATATTCATCCTCACTTAATGGTTCCAATACCAATCCTTCAATGGGTGGCGGACCACCTGAATTGCAATGGGACTGGAGTTTTCAGAAAGGGTGATAAAATAATTCATCTTAGAAGAGATATGGTAATTCAGGTTTTTGGGATCTGTTCTGGTTCTGTGCCTTTTCCTCTGGATAGCACAGATCCAGTTGTTGTGGCTAGAGTTTTACAACTTAGGTCTCAGTATCTCGGTAATGGTCAGAAGAACATTCAATTTGATAATATCATCACTATCATGAAGAATGACGAGACCGAGGAAGGATTCATGCGGAGTTTCTTATTTCTGTTCATAAGTTCTGTTTTCTGTCCAACCACTCGGAATTGTGCAAATTGGAAAATTCTTTATGGGCTGCATGACATTAGCAAGTTGAAGACCCTTGATTTGGCTCAACTTTGCATTGATCACTTGAATAAAGAAATTGATAACTTCAGCACCAATCTATTCAATAGGACTGAAACTCCATTGAACAATTCAATCTATGTTGGTGGATGCTTACATTTAGCTGCTGTAAGTTTTATAATTTCCCCTCCTTTTCATTTTTTAAATGTATTGTTAAGTTATGCAATTTTTGTTTATATTTCATTGATTTGGTGTTTCATGTTCTCTTATGACTCCCAATATTCTTAGATTGTCTATGTGGACTTTGTGGACTTCACAAAAGCTTCTCAACAACGAAGCATCAATTATGGAGTCCCTAGAATGGCCTATATTCAGAATGATGACTTTGACTATCTAGCTACAGTGGACTTAAACCCAAGATCCAAGAAGACGTTTGCATTGGGATTCTTACCAGCAAGCTTGTTCTATCTTTTTTTTCCGCATTTGTTTAAGTGACGACAAAAGTTGTAGAAAATACTTTCAAACAATAATGAGAAAATGTTTTCATTCTTAATTCTTTGGAATGACATTTTTAGGTGACTTTAAGAACTTTTCAGAACTGTTTGTTGACTTTGTTTTTTCTTTTCAGCTGAAAGACATTTCTATGACACCTTACGGTGCTCGTGCAATTGTATTGGCTCAAGAGAAGTGGTCCAAAGCCCCACAGAGTTATGTTGCTAAGGAAGATCTCATTCCAAAGTCCAATGACATCTCAAATGTTGCATCTACCTCGAACAGTAATCCAGAAGTATGTTTTATCTAGTTGTTATTAACCTTTTTGTTTACCAATTCATTTTAGTCGTCTCACTTTAGTGTCATAGCGAACTAGGAAATCAGTTGCCATACGTCTATAGTCTGTTCACAAGAAAACGGATTACATAATATGCTCCTAGTATAACATAATAGAATGAGTTCTGCATTCATAAAATGAACATACTGTGTTCAGGATGTCAACTGAGGTAGGAATTTTGTTAGAGGTAATTTCCTCCTTGTCAATTAGGCGGTTCTCTATTGTATTGACATTGTATCAGCAATTGACAAGAGTAAAATGAAACACAAGGAACAGAGTCTGACTATTTTTCATTGTTTACCAATGACATCTCACACGATTTTTTCAATGCATGAATCTGTTCCATGTGCAACATATGAATAGTCAAAGTATAAGAGTTGCAGTGTTAACAATACAACATATGAGTACTTCAATGCATAATTTGTTCCTCTGCTTTGAACATATAATCATTTTACTAGATAATGATTTGGTCCTTCTATGTTTATCTGCTTATTTTTAACCTTTTTTTACCAATATATTTTAGTCTTGTCATTTCACTCTCATATCACAACTAATACACATGTAACTTTTCTGTCCTGAAATAATAGGTTATGAATATAATATCTCAAGTTGTTGCAAAGCATGATGAAATTTGGAAGAAGCTTCATGAACAGCATATGCAAAATATGTTTTCAGATCTCAAAACAACTCTCATGTCTCTTCAGCCAAATACAAACAGCCAAGTAAACATTGCTGGTACTTCAACCATGAATCCTATTGTTCTTTCAGCACGCAGCAACATGAATAACCAGAATGAACCAATAAATGCAAACCATCGCCTAGTCCAGATAGTCAGTGAGCCAATTAGAGCATCTTTATTCCAAGATCATGTACAAGTTACTCCTACTCCTGAGGTTACCTTAATGCACAGCAGCAAGGACATACAACTTGAAAAAGCAGTTCCAGTTAAAGAACAAGATTCAGTTCCTCAGCAAGTGCAGCAAACTGAGCAAGCACCTTCAGTTGTAAACATTGTTCAGAATGAAGAAATTTCACCTCGGAACAATGGTATTCATACTGACAACACACTTGATCAACCTATTTCTTATAGTCAAATAAGTGACGGTACTCAATTTGCTGTTAACACTCTTATTGAGATCTCAGGTGCCTTTTCTGAAACAATTCATACTCGACCAATCTCAGTATTGCAACCAGTGGACTGCGTTCAACATGCAGTCAATAGTGAGCCATATGAAATGGAATTTCAGCATGTGAACGCCACAACAGTCCATATTCAGGAAACTCCCGTTTCTGTGAGCAAAGAAACTCGATTAGTGAATGAGCCTCCAATGAAAGAAGTGCCTTCTTCGTCAACATTCTAACTGAAGATGCCATTATGCTAAGGAATGTGATCTCACAATCAAATGACAATCTGGAAGGTGGCATTGAAATTGCCATGAAGTATGTTGATGACATTATAATCCCAGAACTTGATAAGACGGTCCCCAAAGGTACTTCCCATCTTTTTTGAAATCAACCGCTTTTCCCTTCTGTTCATTTTTGTTTGCTTTTCACTGTATTGAATTTTTACTTCCAATTTGCTTGTTTTAGTTTTTGGAATGTCCTGCCTTCTTTTTACACGCTTCATTGTTTTTCATACCAAAGCTTATTATATGTAATGGGTTCATTGGACAGGTCCTGTAGTACCTGAGGTACCTGAGCACAAATCATCTCATGCAGCATTGAATATATCTGGTCCCAGCACTATAGAGAAGAGAAATCGAAAGAAAAGGAAAGCAAAAGATCTATGCGCTCAAGATAAAGTATCAAAGATAAGTGTTGAACCTCATGTTCAGGAGTTTTATAAGAAATACCTTGGAAACATATTCTTCAAGAATGAAAAGTAAGTTTTTTCAGGAACATCTTACTTTATATGCATGAAACAATCTATCTTTTTGTTGTATATTCTATATGTTAACTATTTCAGTTTTTAAAAATGCAGTCCAACCATTATTGACATCAATGGATTTACTGTCGAATATAAACATTTCTATAATTCACTCAAGGCAATAGGAAATGTTCACAGTGAAGTCTTCAATGCTTATGTCCAAGTTTTCAATTATGAGAATGAAAATCCAGATCCAAAAAGTAAGGAACCTTCGAAATACTGCTTCACTTCGTACTTCACGGTAAAGTTTCCTATTCCTAATCTATAGTATTTCCTTTTGTTTTTGTTCCGTGTTGAACTTTTTGCAACTTCTGTTCTTACTGTTGTTATCTCTTTTTCTTGGATGTGCAGGAGAAGTTACTTGATGATCCCAAGAATTTCAACTCTCGATCTTGTGTAAGAGAATTCAAGAAACTCAACTGTGGCAAGAACTTACACAAGCGTGATATGGTAAACATCAGTTATCAATGCAACTTCTCCAAATTATCACATGCTCTCTTCATCTGTACTGATTTTACTTCTTTGTTTGCGATCCAGCTATATTTCCCTAGAGTTGATTCATTCCACTGGACTTTGTTCTGCATTAACAATCTGTTTGAAACCGTCAATTTCTTTGATTCAAGGAGTTCTGTTCCTCAAAATCAAGTCAACAAGTTAACATCAAATCTGGTTTGTTTTTCTACTGTTTTTTAGTTTTTACTCTTGTGCCTTTTGTAACATCAAGTCTTTTGTGACTTTTAGTTTTTACTCAGTAGTTACTCGCAGATAACTGAACTACTATTTTATTTTCTACAAAAATTCTGCACTGGTTGAATTCTTATACTTCTTTTAATATAGATCATCAACATGGGCACCATTCTCAAGTCTTCTGGATGCACATACAAGAATATTGAGAATTTCGACTGCATTTCTCCTGAGGAATACCCCCAGCAAGACAACCTGTGAGTAAAGCAACCATCATTATGCTGCATGCACTTTTCTGTCTTTAACTCTTATAATGAGTTAACATTCTGGCACCCAAGAAGTTCCTTTTGCTGAAATTTATGTATACCTTTCTACAGCCACAATTGTGCTCTCTATGCTATCATGTATATGGATATCTTTGATGGGAAGAACATGAAAGAATTTGATGATGTATGTCACTAGCAAATCACTCTTCAACTTTCTTGGTCTATAACTTCTTTTACAAATTATCCCCCCCCCCCCCGCCCAACAACATCGAGGGCTTGTTTGTATGCTTTTGCTAATGTGTTGTTTACTGTTTCATTTCTCGCAGGGAATTATTCCTCAATTTCGTCAGGTCATTGCTTACAAGCTGGCAAAGTGTGACATCAACGAAAAAAATGTTGAGGGACTTGAAGATGATGTTTCAACCAAGAATAGGAAGAAGCACCGCTAGTTGTGTGGAGAAAGCAAGTACTTTGAGTTTCTAGAATTGAATGTGCACCACAACTACTGATAACTCATTGGTGTCATTGCTTGGAAAACTTTTAAGTTCCCTTTTTCCCTTTATGTGGAAATCACTCTTTTGTGTGCAAAACATTTATGTTGGAGACTCAACACAACTTATTTTTCTGTTCTTGTGTGAGTCAGTCAAAGAAACTTAGTTCTAGAATAACAATGAGGAACAATTAAAGGTGTGTTTGCTTTTCCATACCAACATGAGTGTCTTCAAGGATTTTTTTTCAATGAAGTGTGTTGTTTATTTCTTTTTCCCAAAGTAGATGTGTGATTGATTTCCATGAAATGGAAATTGTCTTACTTTTAGGGGGAACGAAAAATGTGCTTTTTTTGTAGCAAACGAGACGAAAGGCAACATTTGTCATTTTTTTACAAAAGCAATAGTAACTTCTCTTAGGAAATTTGGCATTTAGGAGGTACGGCCTCAATATCAAGAATATCTACTGTAAAAGAGTTTTTGTAAAAAAAATCCATTATAATTGTTGTCAAACAATTTTTTACTTCAAAAGGATGTCTACTTCAAAAAGATTTTCTCAAAAAAAATTGAAAAAGTACCCTAAATAATGTTCCGTAAGCAATGTTTCCTAATATTTGTTGTTAACGTTCCCCAAATACTGTTTCTCTAAGAGAATGTTTGCTGGATTTTTTGTCCACTTTTTTTTGTTTCCCTAAAAAAATGTGAATTCTTAGGGGATCTTATAACATCATTATGCACTTGCTCGGGTAATTTATTGGGATATTTGTTTTTGGACCCACACACGGGTTATGAATATAGTTTGTTTGGACTAGAATTTGTTTTTTCTCGTTCATACAACATTCTGTTTCAGACAACATTATTCAAGAACATTTTAAAATTTCAGAACGCATTGGGTCTTTCGAAAGACATTTAGTCATTTTTTAAGAACATTGTCGAGGGAACATTATTCAAGTAACGTTTTTTTATCCTTGTACTAAACTTTTCTTATTCAAGGAAATTATCATTTTCTTAATGTTCATTCAAAAATGTCCCTTTAATAATGTTCCTAGTTAATGGTTTCCTTGCCATAATTGTTCATGCCGATGAGTAACTATTTTGACTAGAAGAACATATTCAAATTTCACACAATATTGTGTTTTTCGAAAAACAATTTAATAATTTTCATTTCAAAAAATATCCCTTTAATAATGTTCCCCAATTAAATGTTCAATTTCTTTTTGTTCCCCAAAATAATGTCCCTTTGAATAATGTTTCTTTCATATTGTTCTCCAAATAATGTTCATTCAAAATACAATAATGTTCCCCAAATAAACATTAAAATGTTCCCCAAAAAATGTTCATTTTCTTTTTTTGCTCCTCAATAATGTTCCCTGAATAATGTTCCTACTAAAAGAACATTAAAAAATGTTTCTCAAAAAATGTTTATTTTCTTTTTTGCTCCTCAATAATGTTCCCTGAATAATTTTTTAAGAACATTATTGTGGGAACAGTATTCAAGGAACATTCTTTTATCCTTTGTAGTAAACTTGCCTTATTCAGGGAAATCTGGTTGACCGAAGGGAACATTATTCAATTATTACTTTTTAAATATTCATTTGAAAATGTCCCTTTAATAATGTCCCCAAGTAAATGTTCAATTTTTTTCTCACCTATAATGTCCCTTGATTAATATAATAATGTTTTCGCCAAATAATGTTTCCTCAGTAATATTTTCCTTTAATTATGGTCCCCAAATAATGTTCCCTCAATAATCGTTGATGCAGACGTAATTTTATTTTACTTGAAGAATATTTTTAACCCATGAGAACATTTATTTGAGAACATTATTCAAGGAACATTATTCTTGTAGTAAACTTTCTTTATTCAATAATCCCCCCTTTAATAATGTTCCTCAAATAAATGTTCACTCTCTTTTTCGCTCCAGAATAATGTTCCATGAATAATGTTTCTTTAATATTGTTCTCCAAATAATGTCCCCAAAATAATTGTACATACCAAGGAGTTATCATATTTTAAGAACATTTTTTAAGAAACTTTGTTCAAAACAAATAATGTTCCCCAAATAAATCAAATGTTCCCAAAAATGTTCATTTTCTTTTTTGCTCCACATTAATGTTCCCTGAATAATTTTTTAACAACATTATTGAGGGAACATTATTCAAGGACATTCTCTTGTCCTTGTTCTTATTCAGGGTAACCTGGTTGACCCAAGGGAACATTATTCCATTATTACTTTTTAAATCTTCTTTCGAAAATGTCCCTTTAATAATGTACCCAACTAAATTTTCATTTTTTTCCACCTATAATGTCCCTTGATTAATACAATAATGTTTTCGCCAAATAATGTTTCCTCAATAATATTTTTCTTTAATTATGGTCCCCAAATAATGTCCCTTTCAATAATCGTTGATGCGGATGTAAATTTATTTTACTTGAAGAACATTTTTAAGCTCACGAGAACATTTATTTGTTTTGAACAGAAATTACCCACTTTTTAACAACATTATTCGAAGAAAATTATTATATTCTTGTATTAAACTTTTTTATTTTCAAGGAAATTATAATTCCCCCTTTAATAATGTTCCTCAAATAAATGTTCATTCTCTTTTTTGCTCCACAATAATGTTCCCTGAATAATGTTTCTTTAATATTGTTCTCCAAATAATGTCCCCAAAATAATTGTTGATACTGAGGAGTATACTTTAAGAACATTTATTATATTTGTACTAAACTTTTTTTATTCAAGGAAATTATCATTTCTTAATGTTTATTCAAAAAATGTCCCTTTAATAATGCTCCCTAAATAAATGTTCATTTCTTTTTGTTCCCCCAATAATGTTCCTTGAATAATGTTTCTTTAATATTGTTCTCCAAATAATGTTCCCCAAATAATTGTTGATACCGAGGAGTAATTATTTTTTTAAACTCTTGAGAACATTTATTTATTTTTGAACAAAAATTACTCATTTGTTAAGAACATTATTCAAGGAACATTATTATATTCTTGTAGTAAACTTTTTTTATTCAAGGAAATTACAATCCCCCCTTTAATAATGTTCCTCAAATAAATGTTCACTCTCTTTTTGCTCCACAATAATGTTCCTTGTATAATGTTTCTTTAATATTGTTCTTGAAATAATGTCCCCAAAATAATTGCTGATACCGAGGAAGAATTATATTTTAAGAACATTTTTTAAGAACATTATTCAAGGAAGATTTATTATATTCTTGTAGTAAACTTTTTTTATTCAAGGAAATTGTCATTTCTTAACGTTCATTCAAAAAATGTCCCTTTAATAATGCTCCGTAAATAAATGTTCATTTCTTTTTTGCTCCCCTAATAATGTTCTTTGAATAAAGTTTCTTTAATATTGTCCTCCAAACAATGTCCCCCAAATAATTGTTGATACCGAGGAGTTATTCTTTTTTAAACTCCCAAGAACATTTTATTTGTTTTTGAAAAAAAATACTCATTTGTTAAGAACATTATTATATTCTTGTAGTAAAAAAATTTATTCAAGGAAACTATAATTCCCCCTTTAATATTTGTGCCTCAAATAAATGTTCACTCTCTTTTTTGCTCCACAATAATGTTCCCTGAATAATGTTTCTTTAAAATTGTTCTTCAAATAATGTCCCCAAAATAATTGCTGGTACTGATGAAGAATTATATTCTAAGAACATTTTTTTGAGAACATTTTTTAAGACCATTATTCAAGGAACATTATTATATTCATGTAGTAAACTTTTTTATTCAATAATTCCTGCTTTAATAATATTCCTCAAATAAATGTTCACTCTCTTTTTCGCTCCAGAATAATGTTGCCCGAATAATGTTTTTTAAATATTGTTCTCCAAATAATGTCCCCAAAATAATTGTTCATACCAAGGAGTTATCATATTTTTAAAAACATTTTTTAAGAACATTTTTTAAGAACTTTGTTCAAAACACAATAATGTTCCCTAAATAATGTCCCCCAAATAAACATTCAAAAATGTTCCCCCAAAAAAATTTCATTTTCTTTTTACTCCACATTAATGTTCCCTGAATAATTTTTTGAGAACATTATTGAGGGAACATTATTCAAGGACATTCTTTTGTCCTTGTTCTTATTCAGGGAAACCTGGTTGACCCAAAGGGACCATTATTCAATTATTACTTTTTAAATCTTCATTCGAAAATGTCCCTTTAATAATGTCCCCAAGTAAATGTTCATTTTTTTCTACCTATAATGTCCCTTGATTAATATAATAATGTTTTCGCCAAATAATGTTTTCTCAATAATATTTATTTATTATTCCTTGGGTAAGCGTTGCACCTGTCCACTTGAATTCTATAGAAACGGAAACAAATTTCAAACTCCCCCCAAAAAATAGAAAAAATAAAAACATTTTTTTAGAAAACTAGAACATTTTTGAAAATAATGTTCATTTCAAAAAATATCTTTTAATAATGTTCCCCAATTAAATGTTCAATTTCTTTTTGCTCCCCAAAATAATGTCCCTTTCAATAATGTTTCTTTCATATTGTTCTCCAAATAATGTTCATTCAAAACACAATAATGTTCCCATAATCCAATAAACATTAAAAAAGTTCCCCAAAAAATGTTCATTTTCTTTTTTTGCTCCTCAATAATGTTCCCTGAATAATGTTCCTACTGAAAGAACATTAAAAAATGTTCCCCCAAAAATGTTCATTTTCTTTTTTGCTCCTCAATAATGTTCCCTGGATAATTTTTTAAGAACATTATTGTGGGAACAGTATTCAAGGAACATTCTTTTATCCTTTGTAGTAAACTTGCCTTATTCAGAGAAATCTGGTTGACCGAAGGGAACATTATTCAATTATTACTTTTTAAATCTTCATTTGAAAATGTCCCTTTAATAATGTCCCCAAGTAAATGTTCAACTTTTTTCTCACCTATAATGTCCCTTGATTAATATAATAATGTTTTCGCCAAATAATGTTTCCTCAATAATATTTTCCTTTAATTATGGTCCCCAAATAATGTTCCCTCAATAATCGTTGATGCGGACGTAATTTTATTTTACTTGAAGAATATTTTTTAACCCACGAGAACATTTATTTGAGAACATTATTCAAGGAACATTATTCTTGTAGTAAACTTTCTTTATTCAATAATCCCCCCTTTAATAATGTTCCTCAAATAAATGTTCACTCTATTTTTCGCTCCAGAATAATGTTTCCTGAATAATGTTTCTTTAATATTGTTCTCCAAATAATGTCTCCAAAATAATTGTACATACCAAGGAGTTATCATATTTTAAGAACATTTTTTAAGAACTTTGTTCAAAACACAATAATGTTCCCTAAATAATGTTCCCCAAAAAATGTTCATTTTCTTTTTTGCTCTACATTAATGTTCCCTGAATAATTTTTTAACAACATTATTGAGGGAACATTATTCAAGGACATTCTTTTGTCCTTGTTCTTATTCAGGGTAACCTGGTTGACCCAAGGGGACATTATTCCATTATTACTTTTTAAATCTTCATTCGAAAATGTCCTTTTAATAATGTCCCCAACTAAATTTTCATTTTTTCCACCTATAATGTCCCTTGATTACTACAATAATGCTTTCGCCAAATAATGTTTCCTCAATAATATTTTTCTTTAATTATGGTCCCCAAATAATGTCCCTTTCAATAATCGTTGATGCGGATGTAAATTTATTTTACTTGAAGAACATTTTTAAGCTCACGAGAACATTTATTTGTTTTGAACAGAAATTACCCACTTTTTAACAATATTATTCGAAGAACATATATTTTATTTAATTCAACCTGCGCTTCTTTTCTTCTAGAAAATGGAAATATATTGCCTCCGGCCTATGCGTCATGGATGGGACACTTCTTTCTGTGAACCAGAGTTCCGTTTGGCTAACATGTGGATATGTTAGGTATACTGTGAACACTTGAGCATTTGAGGAAATTGTATGCATAGTTAATTATTTTCCCAATAGACATGCTTATTTTCCTAGCAATATATTAACATTAACAGTACATATTGATTTTGTGAAAAAAAGATCTTTTGGGAATTCAGTTATCATTTATTACGAGATAATACACAATGTATATACACTGTTTTGGGATACCGAGGAGTAATTATTTTTTTAAACTCCTGAGAACATTTATTTATTGTTGATGCATCTACTTAGCAAGGCATTTGTAACAACATATCTACATAACATATCAACAACCTCCTACAATAGTATCAAAACAGTTTTTCAATTTAGAAAATACATTTAGCACTTCCTGTGTCTCAAATCTACTTAGCAAGGCATTTGTAACAACATATCTACATAACATATCAACAAAACATATTTAGTTTTTAAAAACTTTTCTTATTACCATAGAATAAACTAAATAGCTCAAGCTCAACTATAGCTATAACAAGTGTAACTTATCAAAAAAAATTATCAACACAATAATCAAAATCCATCTAAATTTTCTCAGCTAACAATGCAAAAAGTTCTTCATCGAGAGAAATTATCTTCTTCCTTGCTGCAAATAGAAATTATCTTTCTTCATTGGTGCAAACATGATATGAGCATCAACCAGTCTTCTTTTTTGGAGCCGCTTTCTTCCTAGATTTCTTTTCAGATTGTGGCTTCAATCTTTCTCCTTTGTTCACAGACTTGGATGGCCGTATAGGAGGATCTTTCAATGAATTTTCCGACTGCACTTCCGGTTGCTGTTTCTTTCCTTGCAAGTACTTTGAATGGATTTGAGCAACAACATCCAAAAGTTCTTTGCTAAGTTCAGAATCTTTGTTGATGTCTGAGCAAGCTTCACCAACTTTACTCATCAGAATAGCATATCTGACTGCATTGTGTGCCTGATCTTCACCTGTAAGCAGCACCATTTCTTTCTTGCACTTATCCAACTCTTTTTCTCGAAAAGAAATAGTCCACCTCTCAACAATCAGCTTATCTGGAATATGGGTAATGTCAAACTGCATAAAAAGTCTGAGGATATGGCAACAAACAATACCATCACGCTCAAACTTCCCACAGAAACATTTGAATGAACCAGTAGTAAGGTCCACATGGACTCTGAACATTTCTCTTGTAAATTATGGTTTCTCATACCTGATGTGTTTTTTCAAATCATACACTTTATCCTTCTCAATTTCAATAACTTTAAAAGCTGTTCCATTCACTAATTCTGTCAAAAACTTCAAGTAGATTCCTCTGGTATATATTGCTGCTGCATGCCGTTCAACAGCGTGATGACTCCAAAAGACAGGAGTCTTCTCATTCGACAAGAACATGTCCTGATTTTCTATGTGAACAACATTCTCTTGGAATAGCACACACTGTTTCGTGAATGCCTCTATAGTATCTTTCCTCTTGATGTAATCTTTGAAATTTGAGTTGAAGCTTTCGCTACGGCTAGTTGACCTGATGAAAGGGCAAAACATCCCTTGAAAATAAGCAGGAACAAAGAAGGTCCGGTTCTCCCACATCCTTTTGATGTGAGCATGTTCAGTACACTGATACTTCAGAACAAATTTCTCCCATCTTTCTTCAAATTCTTCAACGGTAATGGATTGTAATAAACACTTCATCATATCTTTCTCCATGTTTTCCCTCATAGCCATGAAAGCACTCATGTTTTCCCGCACATTTTTAAATATATGCCAAAGACAGAACCTATGGAATGCATCTGGAAATACTTGAGGAATAGCAGCTTTCATCCCTGCGTCTTGGTCTGTCAATATTATTCCTGGTTTTTTCCACTGCATGACCTCCATGAAAGTTTCAAATAGCCACACAAAGGTATCTGAAGTCTCATCTTGCAATAGCGCCCATCCAAACACAATTTTTCTTCCATGGACATTAATTCCCACTATAGGTGCAAAAGGCATGTTATATTTGTTTGTGCTATAAGTGGTGTCAAATGATATAATCTCACCAAACAAATGGTAGTTCAATCGGGAACAAGCATCTGTCCAGAACAAGCTGAGAACCGTGTTGTCTGTATCTCTTTGCATCCTGTAGCAGAAACTAGGAGTATCAATCTGCAGTTTCTCAATGTACTGCAATGTCCATTCAATATCTGTGTTCTCCTTTTTGCGCACCCGTTCTCCCTGTTTCAAATTATCTAGTTTCTTCACATCAAAGGTAATGTTTCCCAGCTTCCCACCATAAAGCTTTCTGAATATGCTCATGATTCTTCTTGGTTTCACTCTGTGTTCTTGAAGCAGTTTTGACAACATGATTTCTGCCTCATTCATGTTTCTGTGGCTTAAGAAAAATTTGGTAAGTGAGGGAGACCTCACTAGATCATGGTTATGCTCGAGAGACATTGATGCAATATGCCACTTGTCATCCACCAACTTCACTGTTATACTCATTGGACAATTTGTCCCTTCAACAATGTTTCTTTTCCTTTTCCTCAAACCAGTGTTGACACTTGGTCTTTTCCTACTTTTGTTGCACTGGAAATACAACTTCCTGTTCTTATAATTCCTTCCTTTTATCATTGCGAAACCATTCAACTGGGCATAAACATTTACAAAGCGGGAAGCTTCATCCAATGTTGAGAACACTTTACCAACTTCTGGTGTACTAGCATTGTGTGTTTCGTCTGGTGTAGTGAACACATACTCTTCATTCACCGTACAAGCTACTGTGTCTTCATCAGAATCTTCACTCTCAGAATTTCCTTCATAATCACAGTCAGAATTCTGAGCCAAAGAAAGTACCTGCAAAGGGAAGGAACACAACTATTCGACATCAGAATAAGAATCTTTAGAAAACAAAGTTAATATCTAGAAACTCTTTTTTTATTCTTTTCCCAGAAATGTAGAATCTTACCTCACGGCAAATATTTTCCACTTCTTCTGTTGTTGTCAAAGGTTCACTGCACATGTTCTCACCAACACTGTCCTGTAAAAATTTAGTTATGTGTTAATAGCCATATCATTTCTCAATTTACTTTATTTCCCAACACAATCACTTGTAGCTTTTCCCTTTTTTTTCACACTAACCTGTTTGCTCAAACTTAGCACTACTGCTGAAGATGATTCCGTAACATTGCAGTTGTTCTCATCATTTATGTCCATTGCCTGGCAAAAACAATGAAAATATACTTTCTGTCAAACACTACAACCGCAGTCAAGATCTTGCCACAATTTATGATTGAGAAAAATATATGCTAGAATTATATTTGCACTACCCAGTTTTGTAAGTACTGACAGTCTGTTCATTGTTATTTGACATTCGCAAATGTTCCATGATGATGTTTGGTGCAGCTTCTTCTATTTCTTTGTCAATGCCCCCAAATAAATTGAACCCTATTTCAACTTCTTGGCTCTCAATCAGTTCCTGGAACACCATTTTTGTGTGTTAAAATTTGTTAGTTCATATCACTTCCTAAGAAGAAATGCATTTTGAAATCACACATACCAAACAACCAACCTCATTTTCTTTCCTCAAACTTTGATATTGAACAAACTGATCAAATTCTTCGATCAAAGGACACCCCTAAGATAAAAGTGAAAGGAATTTAAATGATTTTTTCATCCTAACTGAAATCCTACGAAGCGATGACTAAAAATCAAGGACAGTGACCTACCACAGTAGCAGGTTCTGCAGCACATTTGCCCGCTGTAGGTTCGAGCAGCTTGTCATTATCGTTGTTCCTTCTCTGCTTCACTTCTTTTCCATTGGATCCATTTCTTTTGTAAGTTTGCTTCTGCATCCACAAGAAAACATCACACATTTTTCTTTTTTTATTCAGTTTTAAAATAACAGACTCAACTTGTACTTATATAAACAAGAAACGTAGATGCTAACCTTCTTACTAATCTCTTTCTTCTTAGTAATTACTTGCTGGTTAGCAAAACTGCTTTCACCTTCCATCTCGATGTACCATACACTACAACCATAATACAGAATCATCTGTTACTTCTTTTAAACAAACAAGACAGTATGCGAAGTAAAACGAAATGGGTGACAGCAAAAGCAGAACAGAAAACGTGAACCCAATTACTGTTCATCGAACTCCAAAGCTGCATCTATCTATAATTCTAACAACAAGTGCAAATCAGACCACACGAAATTATTCACAGCATTAAACTAGGTATTTGTTTGCCAGATCAACAGCAACTAACTGGCCAACGTTCAACAACTCCCCAATTTTAGCTAAATCTTAAACTAGGTATTTGTTCGCCAGATCAACAGCAACTAACTGGCCAATTCTACCTGTTAGTCTCGTAGAACTACAACTAAATTTTCTTCCACTTCTTCCGCCTTTTCCCCCAACCATTCTTTCTTCAATACACAATACAATTAAGGAAAGTAAAGGAAGTAGATCAAGAAGAGCGAGCGAGGTATTACCTCTGCGCTCGAGGAGCGCCGCCGGTGGAAACAAGATGGAGGCGCCCTGGCGGCGTCGCCTCTACCCTGCCGCCGTGCCTGTCTTATCCACGGATTGGTGGAACAGATCGAGCCACGTATCGCCCAGGTCTTATCTCCTCGAAGCCTGTTTTTTTCCTCGTCTATTTTCTGTTCAGCAGCAGACAAGTGGGACCGTCCACTTACAACACTTTCCCCATTTCGCTTCTCTGTTCTCCCCCCTCCCCTCTGCTCGCCGTCGCCTCTCCTCAAATCTGAATCCTCCTTTGCACCGGAATTTCTCCGTTGTGTTGAATAGGCTCTAAACAAGAGGTTCGATCCCTTCTCCATTCTGACCTCCCCTAGGTTCTACTCGCCTCGAATGTCTTCATATGTGTATATTTTTCTTTTTTTCAAACGTGCGGAAGCATCATCGTGATTTACATCTTCTTCGAAGGATTGGAAGTTTTTTAGCTGGGACGCCGTGTTCTGACGAACCATTGTCAGTTTAATTCATACATACTCCATGGTCTAATTGAGTTTCTGTACTAGGGCATGGAACAATTTTCATCACAAATTTATTTTGTGTTCAATTCCACGTACAAGCTACATCTATATTTTTGTTATCTAACTGCATCTCTAATAGTAGCCATGTTGCATTTCATGAACAAGAAGTTAGTGGTTAGGTTTTTTTGCAGCAAGCCATGTAATGCAACATGTGGTTCTGCATCATCTTCCACCACATATATATGTGGAATTGCATTACATCAAATTTTCAGCACCCACATAGGGAAATTAGAATATGTCAGTACTAGTGGGCTTGTTGAAATATTGTTGTCTCCATTGGGCTATACACTTTTGTAGGAGCCATTACTCAATGTCTCTGTTTTGGTCATGCCGGTTTTTCTACTCCCGGCTATGTTCATGGCAATTCACATGTTTTGTACAAGGTTGTCAGAATCGCGATTTTGAATTGGATCGGAGCTCTGATGGTAGGATCGCAAATCGTGGAATCTTCACTATCAGGATCGTAAAACCGTAGATTCTATTAACTAAAATCGTAGAATCAGAGGGATTAGTTTGGATCATAAAGTCGTAGAATCGTATAACAGAATCGCGATTCTGACAACCTTAGGAGCCGTTACTTTTCATTGGAACAATTAATAATACTTTATTCACTGTAGATGGAACAAGGATGTACAAAGAAAAGAGAAGCAAAAGAGATTGTACATGCAAACAAAGCTCAGAAGAGATCCAAGGTAATGGATTTATGCTCTATACCATTCTTTTTCCCAAATGAAAAAAACATCTAATATTTCCATTTCTTCCTTTATTTTTTGTCATGCAGTGCAATCAATTTCAGCATGTTGAATCATTTATCAAGCTTGCATCTAAAATGACTGACAGTCACAAACAGTGTGTACGTAGAATGGGTTTTCAAACATTCCTACAAATAACCAACATGTCCAATATTGACTCCATTTACTTCTGGCTTGCAAACCACCATTTCAACACAACTTCTTGCTCCATTGAAATGCCAAATGGATTCAAATTCCCAATTACAACTACAACTGTTCACAAGATTTTTGGCATTCCAATTGGTGGAGTTCCTGTCATCACGAAACCATCAGAAGCAACATATGAATTCATCAAGCATGAGTTAGGAACAACTGCACCCACTATTGAGTACCTTTTCTCAATTATCAATGATGATCTTCCTCAAGACAAGTACTGCCGAATCTTCATTCTCATACTACTCTCACTGTTTGTTGCTCCTAATTCAAGTGGAGTTGTTACCAAGTTTGTCTACAATGCAATAGTTGACGTAGACAGTATTTCCCAATATGATTGGTGTCTTCTATGTTTGAGCTACATGGTTTACTCAATAAAGAAAGCAAAACTAAACAACTCAAGCACCAATAAGTTCATTCCTGGAGGAAGCAAATTACTTATGGTGGTAAGCATATTTCCCATGACAAAATTTCTTTAACTTTTCTTTTTCTATGTAGCATTCAATTTTTCTATGTCTGTGACTAACACTTTTCATTTTTACCCAATATATCAGAATTTTGTTTTCAACGTCAGATTTCCTATTTCGAGTTCCTCATAATAACTGAGTTCAAGTTGCCAACCATTGAACCAAGACTACCTATTTGGTCAGCAACCATGCTGAATTCATACATGGCTCTAGATGCACTCCATGGCGAAACTAACGGATATGGCAGACTACCGGTATATGGCCTTGTTCATAGTTTTTACTATTGCACATTACATAGTTCTATTCACTCTCTTCAATTATGGATTTTGTAGTTCTAGTACTTCTTCAAAGTGCTGTGAAACATTATATATATATATATATATATATATATATATATATATATATATTAAACACCCTCTTCTTACTCAACAGATAAAGCACATCTCCTCTACTCCATTCAATGATTCAGTTTACATTGAACTACCTGAAGAGATATTACAGTATATTGAATCCAAATTCACAGATATAAGTCTGACACAAGTAAGTTACCTTGCTGGTTTTCATTTGTTTTCTTAGCAACAATAAACTGTCATTCTCATTTTTTTCATAGTTTGTTTAACAAGACATGCTCCCTCATTTTAATAGGACAAGATAATTCTTCAAATGCAAGCTCAAAAATTCTACATGAATATCATCCGGAACTCAGCATCTACACTGAAGACCTATGTAGATGATATGCATTGTTCATTCATCAAGACCTTGACATCTTCCAATAGCCCAAACCTCCAATTTAAATCAACAGTTTCAAAGAATACTTTCAAAGTACCCAAGACTGAACAATTATTGGCTATAGAATCACCCGCAAATTTCCCAATGCAAGATGTTCCAACAATTGTTGATGAAAATGAACAAGTCAGCATCAATGAAATTCTTCGGGAATTGGTCATAGATTTCACTCAGTCTGTGAACATAACAAGCTCTAATCTCTCTCTACCTTTTAATGGTAGTCTACCATCTTTCGAAGAGCTTGCTTGTCCAGAATTATTTGTGAAGACATCAACTCAGAGAACAGCACCTCCAATGATGTTTTAGCTCTGTTGCATCGTAAGTTTTTCTTTCATAGCTCTTCTAAGTATCTTTTTTTCTTTGCACCAAAAGAGATCATGAAATAAATAATCACAACTTTTTTTCTGCAGGATAGTTCTCTGAATCAAAACCCCCAATTCAAAGAGTACAAGAAATAAAATTTTGCTTACCATTGTTCAGATTCTTATTACCAGGAGAGCGTTTGGAAGGTCATTTCTCTTACCAAATTTCATTTTATCCAAAGTAATTTTTTCAGACATGTAGATGAACTTAGCTGTTAACATTTCCTATTCTTAATGTTGTCTTCATTTTTTTCAACCAGATTTCATGGATGGTGAACTGGATAAAGGCTCATTGACTGATGAAAATTTACTTGCAGCTCACAAAACTTTCAACAATACAATGCATGGTAATTCAAATGGAGAGGCTGGTACAGGCACTCAATATGAAGGCACAGGTTCCCCTTCATTTGATGCAATTACCAATTCAATTGACATAGTTTAGAATGTTCCATTTGTATCTCGTGCCTCTAATGAGTTCAGCCTGCCAGAAAATCAGTATAGCATGCATTCCAATACTCATACCAACCTGAATGTCCCTGGAACTCAGAGCCCAATAAGGGTAATGGACTTCCTATCTTCGAAACTCTACCCAAGCAATATTTCCACACCTATTGAAGATCTGTTGCTACTTCAAGCACTCGAACAACATGAAGCACATTCAGTAAGTTTTCAAAAGCAGAAACTTCAACTTGGCAACAACGAGTGAGCAATTCTTTCAAATCCGCGACACTAGTAATTCAAGAACCAAAAAAGGCTGGTAACCAGGTCATCTTTTCCGACGAAATTGAGAATGATTTCTACCAAACATTGGTTGGACTTCTACCCAAATTAACTTACAGGTATGTACAAAAATCATATGAATTTTTATGTGACATGTTCCACATAATTTCAACATAAAATAGTTTTCATATGCGATCCATACTGTTTTCTCATGATTTATTTTTCACTTTTCTTCATGATTTTCTCCTGCCATGAACAGCCAAAGGATATTTGAGATTGAAGGAGTTGGGTGGATCAGAAAACTATAACTCTATCATTCAAGCCTGGTGGCTGGATAAATCCTCGGGTTGTTGGGTGTTTTTCAAAACTAAAGAACAAAGACCAGCTGGACCAAGGAAGAAAAGGCCTCATGCGAAACAGCGAAATACTGGAGCACATTCTTAGCATTGACGACATGGTCAGCCTATATTTTGAATTCATCTCCTCAGTTACCACTTTCACATCATTGATATTTCATTTTATTAACTATCAATGTTCTTCTAGAAACAAACATGCAGGAGAAGCTAATGAACCCAATGCTAAATCATTCTGATCCTGCAAACCAACAAATCTTACAGGAAAGTAATGTTGGTTTCAGTTTATTGAATGCTTCCTTGGTAAGACAAGTTCTTTTGTACAAACTACTCTTATAGTTTTTCTTTCTTTAAAGAGTTACACTAATAGATTGTAACTTTGCACAATTCCTTAGGTAAAAATGCACGTATTCAAGGAAAAACAATGGATTTTAATCATTGCTAACTTTAGAGCCAAATTTTTTGATATCATGAACCCATACTACAGTGGTGATTCATTCCTACCAGCAATTAGCGCTGTTATCCACAACTTCAAGATTTTGTTTGCTGCTACATATGGAAATTCTAGTTCTTTCAGCATACGAAATTTCGAATCAAGATTTGCACCAGCTCCCAAGGTCAATTTCAGGTGGGTTCTCTATGGAAATCTCCCATTTTACAAGATTTAAACCAGCCACAAGCAACTTTTTGGTTCTTTCTCCAAAAAAGCAGATTAAAAGTAATTTAATTCACAATAATTTTCATACTAAGTATGTAACTGATTATTTTCATTTTTTTTCTTTGACAGGTATGACTCAGGTATTTTCCTTCTTCAGTATGTTAGCAAGTACAAAGGTCTCGGTTTAGAAGGTTTCTCTAATGTAAGTAATAGTCATATCTTTTCTTTTTGGGTCATTACTTGTAACATATCAGCAATGAAGCAGCAACTTTTTCTAAAATACTGTAGGAGGATTTACATGCTCTATGTCAAAAATTCCTTTTCGAGATTGTTACTTGCAAGCACAATGAAATTCAGCTCCCATTAGTAACTTCTTTCCTGCAGAGACATGTAAGTTCTTTTTTTATTTTTGTTTCCCAATGACATAAAAGAGTTGTTTCTTTCTTAGAGACTGTTGTTTCCCAATTTCTTAGAGCCTGTTCTTCTTTTCTTGTAATCACGTGTACGTTTCAACAGGGTTTCCGCATATTGAAGTGAAGCTTACTTGTTCTGCACATGACAGTAACCTGAGGTAAGTTCTCAAATCAACATGTAAGTTCAATTAACATCCTTATTCTTTCTATTCTGAAAGGTCTCATTAATTTTGTTAGTTAGTCTAAAAGGTTCAAGCAAAAAGAATCCCAATGATGAAATGTTCTGCCCCTGTGTTTCCAATTAACATATTTCTTCTTTCTATTCTCAAGGGTCTCATTAATACTATCACCTTCAATGGAAGTTGCACTGGAAGATTCAACTCAAAGGAATACTTCGATGCGAAAAATGTTTCCTTAACGATAGAGCTATCTTTTTTTTTGTCGAAATGGTCTAGTGATAGTTTTTTTGCAAGAAATTTGGGTGTAAACAATGTCTGGAAACAACTGAAACATTTTTCTAAACAGGAAACCAATTCCTTTGGGAAAGATATTTCCCTTTTTAATTCTCTTATTAATGGTCCCAACGCAAGAATTTTTTTCAACTCAAAGGGACAATTCCATGAGGAAACTAATTTTTTAACATGGTTCCCTAGTTATATTTTCTTGCATTACATTCAATTTTTAATAAGGCTTAAATCTGCAAAATAAGTTTGCAAAGAAGCTCAAATATTTATATTATTATTTCCATGTATTTTTTTCTGTATGTTTTTTTCTTATACTGATTCTTCGTTGCACTTCTTCTTTTACTACTGTTTGTCAAGTTTATTGGAACTGTTCTTCCTTGGACAAAGAAACAGCTCTCTTTGTTGGAAAATAAGTTTGCAAAATAAGTTGTCATTATTTTTCTCTTTTATTGGAACTGTTCTTCCTTTTGACAAAGAAACAGCAGAAGCAACAGAGATAAACAGTAGAAGAAACGAAACACGCGCGAACGCCCGACACTTTGACGCATAATGCGTCGTATAGGAGTTCCCCTTTCCGCGGCCGTACGAAACCGAGTCGAACTCGTGCAACTAGCCTTACGAACCGACCTACTAGTCTATAAATATCAGCCCAAGCCCCCCAATCCAACCTACTCAGACCCTTTTCCCCAACCCGTCGCCACAACTGCGCACACGGCGGCGGCGGCGGCAGCAGCAGCAGCAGCCATGTACACCAGCACCTGCTCCGCGGCCGACGAGCGCGTGTACTGCCCGGAGTGCCGCCGCGCGACGGAGGTTGTCCTGGACCACGGCACCGGCGACACCATCTGCACCGAGTGCGCGCTCGTCCTCGACGCGCACTACATCGACGAGGGTTCCGAGTGGCGCAACTTCGCCGACGACGGCGGCGGCGACGACCGCGACCCCAGCCGCGTCGGCACCTCCGGCGACCCCTTCCTCGCCGCCAAGCTCTCCACCGTCATCGACTACACCAACAAGACCAAGAAGTCCTCCGCCACCGGCGTGGCGACAAAGGCCCCGCCGAGGATGTCGGTGCCGGACGCGGGGGTGGCCTCCGAAAACACCCTCGTCGACGGCTTCCGCGGCATCGCCGACATGGCCGACCGGCTCGGCCTCGTGGCCACCATCCGGGACCTGGCCAAGGAGACGTTCAAGAAGCTGGACGAGGCCAAGGGCTGCCCGCGCGGCCGGAAGCGGGACTCCGTCTACGCCGCCTGCCTCTACATCGCCTGCCGCAACCTCGGCATGCCGCGCACGTACAAGGAGCTCGCGTCCGTCACCGCCGGGGGCGTGGCCGCCAAGAAGGACGTCGGCAAGATGACGACGCACATCAAGAAGCTCCTCGGGGAGGAGGACGGCCAGGTGATGGACATCGGCGTCGTCAGCGCCACTGACTACCTGCGCCGCTTCTGCTCCCGGCTCGGCCTGGGCAACCAGGAGGTGCGCGACGCACAGGAGGCCGTGCGGAGGGTCGAGCAAGGGCTCGACGTGCGCCGCAACCCGGAGTCGGTCGCCGCCGCCATCAGCTTCATGGTCGTGCAGCGCGCCGGCGCCGGCAGGTCCGTCAAGGAAGTGTCCGTCGCCACCGGCGTCGCCGAGGGCACCATCAAGGAGGTGCACAAGGACCTCACCCCGCACGCCCAGATGCTCTTCGGCTGAGCCTGAGCGCCCACGACATTAACGCTTCTTGATCCTTAGGCAGGTCCTTGGCACATGCATGCATGTTTGCCATGTCCACAACTCCAAACGTGTGCTGTTCTTGGCAACTATCTTAGTCTTGGACATGTGAAGTTTGTGTTGGACTTCGTTTCTAAGTGCTGAATCATATCATTCGTGAATGAATCTGTGCTTAGTTCGTTTGATCCGATTAAACTCATGAACTGACGTCTCAGACACGGTTGCCAAGTACGCTACTCCTACTCGTGAATTATAATGGTCTCATGAACTAATAATTTCGAGGGCTGACATTTTTCACCGAGATTTCACCCATTACAATAAACTTTATGTTCCGGTGGAAAAGGCGATGACTTTTTAGTCTCAAAAAAGAAGGCCGTGGCGACCCTTCAATACCGGCTAGGTTCAAACAACATTCAAATTTTGGTTGAATCCCATTCAAAATGAAACCAGAATGACCAGATTGAATACTGAAATAGGTGACTTTGGTGCAATTTAATCCAACAAAATATGATGTCTATTCTGGCCAGATCATCTGACTAATGTCAGATACATATGCCAAAGTACCGAAAGAATCTTTCTGTGTTTATACACCTACTGAAAGAATCTGACATGGGTTGTTGAGTCGAGGTGACTCAACCATGTTGCTTTCGCGGTGGCAGGACGGATCCTGAAAAATATAAAGAGGGGGGGGGGGGTGAAGTATTGGACTTCCTTTTTAAGTGCTGAATCATTCGTGAATGAATCCATGCTTAGTTCGTTTGATCCGAATAAACTCATGATCACCGAGGTCTCACATACGGTTGCCAAGTACAATACTCGTGAATTATAATGGTCTCATGAACTTGAGGCTAATAATTTCGAAGGCTCGACATTTTTCACCGAGATTTCACCCATTGCAATGAACTTTATGTTTCGGTGAAAATGGCGATGACCCTTCAATATCGGCTAGGTTCAAACAAAATTCAAATTTTGGTTGAATCCCATTCAAAACGAAATGAGAATGACCAGATTGAATACTGAAATAGGCGACTTCGGTGCAATTTAATCCAACAAAATATGATGTCTACTCTGGCCAGATCATCTGACTAATGTTCAGATACATATGCCAAAGTACCGAAAGATTTCTGTGTCTACACACCAACTGAAAGAATCTGACATGGGTTGTTGAGTCGAGGTTACTCAACCATGTTGTTTTCGCGGTGGGTGGACGGATTCTGAAAAAATATAAAGAGGGGGGAGGGTGAACTAGTAACTTCACATGAAAGGGTGCAAAATGAAAAATGTTTCACTACACCAAACAAATATATGTCAACTTTAATTATTTCTGAAACATGGTTGCTAAGTACACTATTATTTTCGCCAATACGGGTGGAGCGTATCAATGCATTGATAGAGGGAAAAAAGAACAAAGTTAGGGGGTTGCCAAGTGAAAGGATCGATATGGTTGACTAGAGGGGGGGGGGGGGGGAATAGGCAACTACCAATTTTTAACTTTTCTTTATCAAATTAAACTTTGCATCAAAGAAGGTTGTCTAGATGTGCAACTAGGTGAGAAACCTATATGATGCAATAACAACAAGCATACAAGCAAGCAAGAGAAGTAACACTAAAGAGCTTGCATAAGTAAAGGTAAGAGATAACCAAGAGTGGATCCGATGAAGACGAGGATGTGTTACCGAAGTTCCTTCCTTTTGAGGGGAAGTACGTCTCCGTTAGAGCGGTGTGGAGGCACAATGCTCCCCAAGAAGCCACTAGGGCCACCGTATTCTCCTCGCGCCCTCACACAATGCGAGATGATGTGATTCCACTATTGGTGCCCTTGAAGGCGGCGACCGAACCTTTACAAACAAGGTTGGGGCAATCTCCACAACTTAATCGGAGGCTCCCAACAAAATCACGAAGCTTCACCACAATGGACTATGGCTCCATGGCGACCTCAACCGTCTAGGGTGCTCAAACACCCAAGAGTAACAAGATCCGCTAGGGATGAGTGGGAGAATCAAAAATCCCTTGGTGGAAGTGTAGATCGGGGCCTTCTCAACCACTCCCGAGCAAATCAACAAGTTTGATTGGCTAGAGAGATAGATCGGGCGAAAATGGAGCTTGGAGCATTTAATGGAGCTTGAGGGGGAAGAGGTGGGTCAAAGGAGAAGAAGGGGACCCCCTTTTATAGTGGGGGCAATAAACCAACCGTTGCCCCACCAACCAGCCCCGCACAGGGCGGTACTACCGCTGAGAGGGGGCGCTACTACCGCTAGCCTAGCGGTACTGCCGCTCCAGCCAGCGGTACTGCCGCGCAGAGAAGACTAGTAGGGAATTGGACCCAGCGCGGTACTACCGCGGTGGTAAGGGCGGTACTACCGCTCCTGAAACGGTACTACCGCCTCTACAACCGCAACTAGTGCCGCAAAACCCGACATGAGAAAAAGAGCCCTTGAGTCGAGGAGGTAGGAGCCAGATAGCCCAGTGGTACTACGGCAGCGGGGTCATGGGCGGTACTACCGCTGCGGAGCGGTACTGCCGCTTGTGACCCTTCGGCCGTACTACCGCTGGTAGTGCGGTACTACCGCTGAGACATAAAAGAGAGAGAGGATCTCTGCATAGAGGCTGAGGACGAGGTGGTGGTGCCAGGCACCCCAGCGGTACTACTGCTATGGAGTCACGGGCGGTACTACCACTGCGGAGCGGTACTGCCGCTTGTGGCTCCTCAGCGGTACTACCGCTGGGTTGCGTGGTACTACCGCTGGAACCCAGACAGGACATAGAAGAGAGGAGAGATCTCTTCCAAGAAGTGGAAGAGCTCGAAGGGTGAGAAGCTGATGTGTACGTGTTGATTCCACCCATGCAATACCCCAGCGGACCCCCTCTTGATAGTATGGTGCCCTCTACGCAACTAGTCCATCGAGAGAGAAACAAAAAAGCTACAACGTCTTGAATGACACTCCGAAGGGAAGAAAACGTCTCGTGCCAAGGATGAATCTGTGAACTACTCAAAGCACATGATTAGTCCGCAAACATGTTGTCATCAATCACCAAAACTACCTTGAGAGAGATATGCCTCAACAATCTCCCCCTTTTTGGTGGATTGATGACAACTAGGGATTTGCACAAGGAAAAGGTATAAACGTAAGAAAACTAAGAACTACAAAATATAGACGGGCTCCCCCAGAATGTGTGCACCTAGAAAGAGGAGCAAAAGGAAAGCAAGACACACACATCCGGATCAACACTCACCCTATATTTTATAGTCCAACAATTCTAAGCACAAGATATATGAGAGAAGAGTATATAACAGGACAAGCATGCAACTCATAATATACTACAGTACTAAATAGACATAAGTAATAAGGTAGCGATAGGGAGCATATGTCTCACACCATATGTCTAGAACTTAGGTCTCACGGGCACCAAACCAAACCAAACAAAGACACCGAGAGAACACACAAGAAAACACAAGACGACAAGACGACAAACTCAAAGCTCGGCAACACAAATCCCTACACTCTCTCCCCCTTTGGCAGCGAGACACCAAAAAGGGAAAAGAGCGATGCTACGACTCCAGGTGATGGCAAGCTGAGGATCTCGAACATCATATCTCAGCGTGATCGTCTGCATCTCCGTCGTTGGTCGAAAACTGCTCGGCGTCGGAGTCGGTCCAAGGGCAATGCTGATGAATCCACTCCTCCTCTTCAGTGATCTGACCCTCAGATCCACTGGCAACTGTCACTCCCATCTGACGCATGAGCTCCTTGTGGCGCACCCTGGCATGCTTCTCCGCCACATGAGTCATGTACTGACCATGAGACTCCATGCAGAAAAGCTTCTTCAACTTGTGTTTAAGCTTCTTCGCCCACGAGGGTTCAGCACTAGAGGGCCCAAGATCCTCCTCGTGATCATCAGTGGCTGCCCCACCCTCGGTCTCTATGGCAGCAGCAGCAGCAGTAGACGGACCCCCGGATTGAGGTGCTGGGATGACCCAATTGTCCTTCTTCCTCAAACGCTTGATCTCATGGGAAACCAAGTCTCCAGTGTCCAACAACACTCTGGGATAGATCTGTGCCCAGGCCCTCTCAATGAGCCTCATGATGAATGGACCATATATCGGGCACTTGCGCTCAGACACGGCAGAGAGAAGTTCAGACCACATGACATGAGAAATATCCAGGCTCTCTCCAGTGTTTGCTTCCTTCTCATGCTGACAGAAAAGAAGCATGTCCACGAGATAAGAGTGGACCATATCCAGATTCCCGATTCGAGGGAAGAGAGTCTCACGGAAGATGCGATGAAGAATGTCCAGATACGGAGACAGCTCATAGGTTTTCTTCTTAGTCACTGGGTGAACTTTCATAGTGCAGTAGGGCCAAAGGGCTTGTTTGTGGGTGGACGTAGCATTGCGGTGAGGGCGGAAACCGACTGGAGTCTCAAGCCCGTGATCCACCACATCAAGTAACTCCATGAAAGCCTTCCACTTGACGGAAAGCAGCTTGCCATAGGTCATCCATGTCAGAGTTCTGTCGACATACGTCCCAAGATGAACGGTGGCAAAGAATTGAGCCACCAAATCTGCATCGAAATCCTTGTTGAATTACATGATCCTGAGAATGTTCAGCTGAGTGCACATCTGAAGGGCTTCGCCAAAGTACTCTGGGTCCTTCTCCATAGCATCAGTGTCAATGGAGCGAACATCAACAAAGAGATTCTTCTTGGCCTTGATCACATCAAAATAGATGGCAAACTGAAATCGGTTCCAGAACGGGCAGTTGACCAAAGTGGGTTCTTGGTCCACCTCATAGGGATTGCGGCGACGCCTTTCCCAAAACTCCTTGTTGGTCATCTCAGTCATAGTCTTCCCCTTTGGCTTGGTGGAGGATCTCTTCGAGTGCTGAGGAGGTGGAGGAACACTTGCGGATGCACTTGCTGGAGGCGGTTGGGTGCTAGAGGAACCACCGACTGGCTCAAAGGTGCGGTAGCGTTTTGATGTTGCACGCCCGGGGTTGATACGACGAGCTTGATGCTCAGGATGTTCATCACCTGGAGCCAAACACAAGAACACACAAAACAACCAGAAAGAACGAGCATAAGCCAACAAACACAACAAAAAGGATCAAAGAAAAGGCAGGAATATGATGGAGCTTGGCAGGCAGCGGTAGTACCATGACATGCTCGCGGTAGTACCGCCCAAGCGGTAGTACCGCTCCAAAGAGAGCGGTAGTACCGCTCGAGACGGGGAACCAGCAGTTTCTTGCTACTGTGGTCAGATCCGGCACTACCGGCCTGCCAAATTCAAAAATATTCCTACCAAACTCTAATCAAGATAGTCTAGTTGCCTTCTCCAACCTACTCAAGCCTAGATTTAGCCAAAAATTTAGAGATGCAACCACCATTGCCCCTAAGAACAAGATCTGAAAAACGAGAGAAAAGGAGAGAAGGAACGGGGGCAATACCGGCATCCATGGCAAGAGAACGAGGTGGGGATCGACTCCACCGAAGGAAATGGAGAGGGACGCCCCAGAGACGGAGATCCACCGGAGCCCTCCCGCAGCGAGAGGAGGCTGGAGAGAGGAAGAGGAAAGAGGGGGCGAAGCGAATGGGTATGGGGGAGAAGAAACCTCCCCCTACCCCAATATAACCCCCTGGTCCCGTCCCTCAGCGGTAGTACCGCGCTGGGGGGCAGTAGTACCGCTTATAAGCGGTAGTACCGCGCACCACCAGTGGTAGTACCGCCCAGTACGCCACGGCAACCAAACAACATGGCTTAGCTCGAGGAAAAACAAAACGGCAAGAAAAGAGAGCACACCAGCAAACGACCAAGACACACCTCTTCAAGAGAGGGCGGTGGCCGAGGCCACCTATGTTTGAGTCAAGAGGTATGGCGCCGCGAAGATTTTAACCTTGGGACCATGACCAAAACTCGTCTTTGAAACACAACTACCATCAACAATGGCTAAAGTGAAAGACTTGATCAATTTATGCATAATGGGGGGAGGGAGAGTTCATTGAGAGAACAACACTCCCCCTATGTCCATGCCTACACCTAAACTAGACAGCAAACTGAGCGTGGTGGGGTGTGCAAGGGTTCAAGCCACATTGCTCGAATCAATGATATTTAGCTCATGCCTTAACTCACGAATTCTTGCTTCATCCAAGGGCTTCGTGAAAATATCTGCAAGGTTGTCATGAGTGTTGACATAGTTGAGCTCGATCTCTCCTCGCCTAATGTGATCTCGGATGAAGTGATACCGAATCTCAATATGCTTCGTCTTGAAGTGTTGCACCGGGTTGAGAGAGATCTTGATGGCACTTTCATTGTCACACCAAAGAGGCACTTTGTCACAAGTGACACCGTAATCCTTTAAAGTTTGCCTCATCCATAGGAGTTGTGCACAACAACTACCGGCTGCTACATACTCCGCCTCGGTGGACGAGAGAGACACACAACTTTGCTTTTTGGAAGACCAACTTACCAAAGAGCAACCAAGGAATTGGCACCCTCCGGAAGTGGACTTCCTATCCACTTTGTCTCCCGCCCAATCGGAATCCGAGTACCCTACAAGCTTGAAGTTTGATCCTCTTGGGTACCATAAGCCAAAGTTTGGGGTATGAGCCAAATATCGAAAGATTCGTTTGACCGCCACATAGTGACTTTCCTTAGGTGCGGCTTGAAACCGTGCACAAATTCCCACACTCAACATGATATCCGGTCTAGATGCACAAAGGTAAAGCAAGGATCCAATCATGGAGCGATATACCTTTTGATCCACCACTTTACCATTGGGATCTAAGTCAAGTTGGCACTTGGTGGGCATTGGAGTGGAAGCCGGCTTGACGTCACTTAGCTTGAATCTCTTGAGCATGTCTTGAGTGTATTTGGATTGGTTGATGAAGGTTCCTTCTCTTCTTTGCTTCACTTCGAACCCTAGAAAGAACTTCAACTCTCCCATGGAGGACATCTCGAACTTTGAGGTCATGAGAGCGGCAAATTCCTCATTGAAAGCTTTGTTAGGTGAACCAAAGATAATATCATCAACATATAATTGGCACACAAACAACTCCCCTTTGACCTTCTTAGTAAAAAGAGTGGGGTCGATTAGCCCAACTTCAAAACCACGGTCTTGTAACAACTCGGTAAGGTGGTCATACCACGCACGTGGGGCTTGTTTAAGGCCATAGAGTGCCTTATCGAGTTGATACACATGATCGGGAAAGTAGGGATCCTCGAACCCGGGGGGTTGCTTGACGTAAACCAATTCATTAATAGGACCATTAAGAAAAGCACTCTTCACATCCATTTGTTGTAACTTAAAGTTATGATGAGAAGCATATGCAATCAACATGCGAATGGATTCAAGACGAGCAACGGGAGCAAAGGTTTCACCGTAGTCGATACCCTCGACTTGGGAGTAGCCTTGTGCTACCAAACGAGCCTTGTTGCGAATGATAATCCCATGGGCATCTTGCTTGTTCTTAAATATCCACTTGGTTCCAATGACATTGTGATTCCCGGTCGGTCTTGGCACCAATCTCCACACTTTGTTGCGCTCGAAGTTGTTGAGTTCTTCATGCATGGCATTGAGCCAATCCGGATCTTCTAGCGCCTCATAGACCTTGTGGGGTTCCACACAAGAGACAAACGCGTGATGCTCACAATAATTTGCTAATTGTCTACGAGTGCTTACCCCCTTTCTTAAGCTTCCAAGCACATTCGTCATGAGATGATCCTTGGTGGAGAGCTTGGAAGCAACCTTGGCGGCACGACGCTCTAATTCCTCCTCGGGGGTGAGACGAGGAGTGGTCACTTGATCATCTTGAGCATCGTCTTGGGCTTGTTCATGTTCTTGAACTCGCTCGGAGGAGAGAACTTGACCTTGGGCATCACTTGATGTGTCAACACCGTCTTGAGCGTGATCTTGCCCTTGGTCATGTTCTTGAGGATGAGGGCCTTCATGTTGTTCTTCGGAAGCGTGTGGGCCTTGGGTTGGTGATGGCTCCACTTGAGTGGAGCTTTGTCCTTCTCCTTCGGCCACAAGGGGTTCCTCAATGGGTAGGATAAAGCCAACACCCATTCTTCTTATGGCTTGGGGAGGAATTTCATCACCTACATCACAAGTGCCACTTTGCTCCACTTGGGAGCCGTTATTCTCATCAAACTCCATGTTACACGTCTCCTCAATAAGTCCCGTGGATTTATTGAGGACACGGTAAGCATGAGAGTTTGTAGCATAACCAACAAATATGCCCTCATAAGCTCTAGCCTCAAATTTAGACAACCGAACACCTTTCTTGAGAATGAAACACTTACACCCGAATACCCGGAAGTACTTGAGGTTGGGCTTGTTACCGGTGAGTATCTCATATGGAGTCTTGTTCAAGCCCTTGCGGAGGTAGAGCCGATTGGATGCATGACACGCGGTGTTGATGGCTTCGGCCCAAAAGTTGTACGGAGACTTGAACTCCGCCATCATGGTCCTTGCCGCATCCATCAACGTCCGGTTCTTCCTCTCCGCAACACCGTTTTGTTGAGGGGTGTAAGGTGCGGAATATTGATGCTTGATCCCCTCATCACTAAGAAACTCATCCAAGGTGTAGTTCTTGAACTCGGTGCCGTTGTCACTTCTTATTGTCAAGATCTTTGCATTGTGTTGACGTTGTGCTTCATTTGCAAAGTCAATGACGGTTTGTTGGGTCTCGCTCTTCCTCTTGAAGAAATACACCCACGTGTACCTTGAGTAGTCATCCACAATCACCAAGCAATACTTCCTACCTCCAAGACTATCGAAGGATGGAGGCCCAAAGAGATCCATGTGAAGGAGCTCCAAAGGCCTCTTTGAATAAATGATAGTCGTGGGAGGGTGAGCCTTCTCATGTAGCTTTCCTTCGATACAAGCACTGCAAGCACGATCTTTAGCAAAACTAACATTCGTTAGTCCACGGACATGGTCCCCCTTGAGGAGACTTTGCAAAGATCTCATATTGACATGGGCTAAACGGCGATGCCAAAGCCATCCCACATCAACTTTAGCCATTAGGCATGTCGCGGTCTTAGTGGGTCGCTCCGAAAAGTTAATCACATATAGACCGTTCTCGACATGCCCAACAAAGGCTACTTTAAGAGTCTTGCTCCACAAGAGGGCCACGGTATCGATATCAAAGAAAGTGGCAAAGCCCATGATTGCAAGTTGACGAACGGAAAGTAAATTGTATGCAAGGGACTCAACAAGCATGACCTTCTCGATCGTGAGATCATGAGAGATGACCACCTTGCCAAGTCCCAATACCTTAGAGGATGAGGCGTCACCCCACTCGACATTGGTGGGCATAGATGGAATCTTGTGCACGTCCACCACCAAGTCCTTGCTTCCGGTCATATGATTTGTAGCTCCGCTATCGAGCAACCATGATCCCCCACCGGAAGCAAACACCTACAAGAGATTAATGCTTGGTTTTAGGTACCCATTTTGTAATGGGTCCTTTGATGTTAGTAACAAGGGTCTTTGGAACCCAAATAGACCATTCAATGTATTCATGAAGAGAACCAACAAATTTGGCATAAACATGCCCATCACTAGCACGACATAACACATAAGAAGGATTAAAATCGCCGGCTTTGTTGGGAGGGGTGGCATTGCCCTTCTTGACATTGCCACCCTTTGCATTGTTCTTCTTCTTCTCCTCGGAGGCACTCTCTCCCTCCTTCACAAAGGTTTGCATGAGAGGAGGAGGTCGTTTGGTCTTGTCATTCTTCTTCTTGTTCTTGGAGTCGGGCACGTACCCAACCCCTTCCTTGGCCACAACTCCCTTTTGGTTGATCAAGAGATCGTTGAGGTTCTTCTTGCCTTGTATGCAAGTCGCAAGACCTCTCTCAAGTTGCCCCTTTAGCTTAGCGTTCTCCTCAACGAGATGCACATGCTCACAACACGGGTTAGTAGCATTTGCATTATCAATTAACATCATACGAGGGAAAGTGGCTTTTTCCTTGGTTAGCTTTACTTGAAGTTGATCATGAGACTCTTTGAGGCTAGCATGAGCACCCTTCAAGACCTTGTGAGCCTTGTCAAGTAGATCAAACTCCTCTTTGAGTCTAGCAAGATCAACCTCAAGTTCGGCCTTCTCGGAGTTTAGCACATGAGAAACAATGAGGACATGATCATAATCTTTCTTTAACTTAGCACGATCAACGTTGTGTGACTCCTCAAGAGCCAAACGAAGACCACACTCTTCCTCAAGAGCATTGGAAAGATCCGAAATCTCATCGGCATAGTCACGACTATGCCCTTCCATCTTAGTGATGGTGTCTTCGTGAGCCTCGATCATGTCATTGGCTTCACCAAGTTGTTCCAAGAGAGCAACAAAGTGCTTCTTGGATTTTCCCTTGAGTTTGCCCATAAAGGCCTCAAACTCATTAGCCTCCACATTAGCTCCCTCAAGTTGATTAATGCTATCCGTCGGAGAAGGATGATTAATGATGGTAGTTTTGATGTTGGGGGCTACCTTGTTGGTGGCTTTAGCCATGAGGCACTTGGCGGTGATGCTCTCATTGGGTGAGTCGAAGAGAGACACCCGTGAAGTCGTCGCAATGGCAACGGAGGCCATGGCAACCGACTCATCACCTTCATCATCGTCATCATCCTCATTGTACTCTTCTTGTACCACCAATGCCTTGGGAGGAGTCTTCTTGGTGAAGTTGCTCTTGTTGGGGAACGACTTGGCCTTGTCCTTTCGGATGAGCTTGCCACCATTGTCTTCCCTCTTCTCATACGGGCACTCCGCAACAAAATGACTCACGTTGCCGCAATTGTAGCAAGTCCTTACACGTTGCTTGCTCTTCGTGCCACTTGAGTTGTTTTTGCTAAAGTTTGGCCTCGAGTTTTTCTTGCTCCAAAATTGCCTTGAAGCAAGTGCCATGTGTTCATGATACGCATACTTCGTATCTTCGGGGTTGCTCTCCTCTTCTTCCTCTTCTTCTTCTTCAACGGTGAGCTTGGCCTTCAATGCAAGGTTAGGCTTCTTTGCCCGTTGAGAACGGAGCACCGCATTGTCGGCGGTCTTGTCCAAAATGTTCATGGCCACAAACTCATCCAACACTTCGCTTGAGGTCAAAGTGTGGAAGTCCGGTCTTTGACGAATGACGGAGGACATGGCCTTGTGGTAGGGCATCATTGCCTTGAGGAATTTGCGCTTGATCCAATTGTCATCCGTGTCCTTGCTCCCGTGATCTCGTAGTGAGACCGCGAGTTTGGTTACTCTCCGATAAAGCTCACGAGGTTCTTCATCTTCTTTCATAGCAAACTCATCGGCCTCATCTTGCACCACTTCATAGTTGGAGCGTTGAATGCTTGCGCTTCCCCGGTAGAGAGAGACAACACAATGCCATGCATCTTTGGCCAAGGCGAAGGGACGAAGATGAGGTAGGTCTTCGGGTGGAATTGCATCTTGAATGATGAAGAGAGCATTCTCATTGAATTGATTATCCGCGGCTTCTCGAGGAGTGAAGTTGCTTGAATCATGCGGATAGAAACCTTCTTCAATGATTCTCCAAAGGTTAGTGTTCACATGATTTAAATGACGTTTAAAGCGGTAAACCCAAGAATCAAAGTCCTCATTTTTCACAATCTTAGGGGGAGGACCGGCATGATTCAAATGAGTAGAAGGAACCGGTCCACCATAAACAAGTGGTGGTTCCACATGAGCAAAGATGTCGGTGCCATTTTTACCACTAGAAGAAGGAGCCTTTTCACTACTAGCTTCCCCCTTGTCGGGGATAGCATCCGTCACCTTGTCGGTGGGGTCACCCACTTTCAACGGTGCGGTGGATAGTTTAAGCCCCTCAAGAAATTTAGTAAACATGCTTTCAACCTCGGTCGTCATGGAGGTTTTCAATGTCTCCAAGGCCACATTGAACTCCTCACGAGAGACCGAGGTTCCCCCATCGCCCGTAGACGAGGTCGGATTCACACCGGAGTGTTCCTCCACACCGTCTACGGTATCAACCATACTCTTTGGACGGTAAAGTCCTTAATAAAGAGACGAGGCTCTGATACCAATTGAAAGGATCGATATGGTTGACTAGAGGGGGGGTGAATAGGCAACTACCAATTTTTAACTTTTCTTTATCAAATTAAACTTTGCATCAAAGTAGGTTGTCTAGATGTGCAACTAGGTGAGCAACCTATATGATGCAATAACAACAAGCATACAAGCAAGCAAGAGAAGTAACACTAAAGAGCTTGCACAAGTAAAGGTAAGAGATAACCAAGAGTGGATCCGGTGAAGACGAGGATGTGTTACCGAAGTTCCTTCCTTTTGAGGGGAAGTATGTCTCCGTTAGAGCGGTGTGGAGGCACAATGCTCCCCAAGAAGCCACTAGGGCCACCGTATTCTCCTCACGCCCTCACACAATGCGAGATGCCGTGATTCCACTATTGGTGCCCTTGAAGGCGGCGACCGAACCTTTACAAACAAGGCTGGGGCAATCTCCACAACTTAATCGGAGGCTCCCAACAAAACCACGAAGCTTCACCACAATGGACTATGGCTCCGTGGCGACGTCAACAGTCTAGGGTGCTCAAACACCCAAGAGTAACAAGATCCGCTAGGGATGAGTGGGGGAATCGAAAATCCCTTGGTGGAAGTGTAGATCGGGGCCTTCTCAACCACTCCCGAGCAAATCAACAAGTTTGATTGGCTAGAGAGATAGATCAGGCGAAAATGGAGCTTGGAGCATTTAATGGAGCTTGAGGGGGAAGAGGTGGGTCAAAGGAGAAGAAGGGGACCCCCTTTTATAGTGGGGGCAACAAACCAACCGTTGCCCCACCAACCAGCCCCGCACAGGGCGGTACTACCGCTGAGAGGGGGCGTTACTACCGCTAGCCCAGCGGTACTGCCGCTCCAGCCAGCGGTACTGCCGCGTAGAGAAGACTAGTAGGGAATTGGACCCAGCGCGGTACTACCGCGGTGGTAAGGGCGGTACTACCGCTCCTGAAACGGTACTACCGCCTCTACAACCGCAACTAGTGCCGCAAAACCCGACACGAGAAAAAGAGCCCTCTAGTCGAGGCGGTAGGAGCCAGACAGCCCAGCGGTACTACGACAGCGGGGTCACGGGCGGTACTACCGCTGCGGAGCGGTACTGCCGCTTGTGACCCTTCGGCCGTACTACCGCTGGTAGTGCGGTACTACCCTGGGACACAGAAGAGAGAGAGAGGATCTCTCCATAGAGGCTGAGGATGAGGCGGTGGTGCCAGGCACCCCACCGGTACTACTGCTGTGGAGTCACGGGCGGTACTACTGCCGCGGAGCGGTACTGCCGCTTGTGGCTCCTCAGTGGTACTACCGCTAGGTTGCGCGGTACTACCACTGGAACCCAGACAGGACATAGAACAGAGGAGAGATCTCTTCCAAGAAGTGGAAGAGCTCGGAGGGTGAGAAGCTGATGTGTACGTGTTGATTCCACCCATGCAATACCCCAGCGGACCCCCTCTTGATAGTACGGTGCCCTCTACACAACTAGTCCACCAAGAGAGAAACGAAAAAGCTACACCATCTTGAATGACACTCCGAAGGGAAGAAAACGTCTCGTGCCAAGGATGAATCTGTGAACTACTCAAAGCACATGATTAGTCCGCAAACATGTTGTCATCAATCACCAAAACTACCTTGAGAGAGATATGCCTCAACACCAAGCCGCGTACACAAGATGGCGTGGAGGCAAACCCAAGGAGTAGACGGGGTTGCTTAGCCCCTAGCCTAGAATTAATTTACATCGAAAATCAAACGTAGCCCTTTGGTTCCTGCATTAGTCTATGCCCGTGCTTCACCCTGGAAGGATGTCACTAGGCCGGGGATAGATGCCTGCTTGCCATCGAAGATGCAACCAATCCGATGTTACCAAATCATCCAGACACAGAGAGGGACAATGGAGTCAAATCCTTTGTGCAAACTGGGAGGGCAGGATGTCGACGCCGCAGCCAACCAATCGAAGAGCGTTGTTGTCCCATCCGGTGGCATGGCAGTGAAGCGGCACAATGAAATGACATGGTACCAAGCTTGCCTAGAGAAGACGCAACCCACAAGGAGATGGTGGATCGTTTTAGCCTCTTGATCACAAAGCATGCAACTAGAAGGGTGCAGAAGGCCAAGATTTCTGAGATGATCTGCAGTCCAGCATCTATCAAGGTGCGCAAGCCATAGGAAGAACTTGACGCTTGTCGGGGCCCAACCCTTCCAGGTTAGGTGCTAGTGCGGGTCGGGGATAGATACCTGGAACATGGCCATGTAGCAAGAGCTCGCGGAATATACCCTGTTGTCAGTCCATCACCATAGCTAGCAGTCTAGCTCGGACAACAGGTTGACGTGGTGTAGGTGCTGCGAGAAAGAGATGTACTTGATAGTGGCCACCATGCCGAGAGCGCCATGGATGCCCTAGATCCAAGAGCGCAACTGGAGGCCATCACAGAGACATAAGGAAAAATAGGGTGGGAGCGATCTCACGAATGGAATGGCCGTCGGTCCAATGATCAAGCCAGAGCTTAGAAGTCTTGTCGCCCCCTAAAGTCCCGGAAGTGGAAGCCCTGAAGATGTCCTGCGTGTCGTGGTAGGGAGAGGAAGATGGTGCCAGGGCCTTGATGGATCAATTGCTCGCAGCCAGATGTTGGGGAACATAGTAATTTCAAAAAAAAATCCTACGCACACATAGGATCATGGTGATGCATAGAAACAAGAGGGGAGAGTGTGTCCACGTACCCTCATAGACCGAATGCGGAAGCGTTAGCACAACGCTGTTGATGTAGTCGTACGTCTTCACGATCCGACCGATCTAAGTACCGAACGCATGGCACCTCCGAGTTCTGCACATGTTCAACTTGATGACGTCCCGCGAGCTCTGATCCAACAAAGCTTCACAGGGGAGTTTCGTCAGCACGACGGCTGGTGACGGTGATGATGATGCTACCGACGTAGGGCTTCGCCTAAGCACCGCTACAATATAACCGAGGTGGAATATGGTGGAGGGGGGCACCGCACACGGCTGGAATAGATCAACTGATCAACTTGTCTCCAAGGGGTGCCCCCCTCCCCGTATATAAAGGAGTGGAGGAGGTGAAGGGCCGGCCCTCTCTATGGCGCGCCCTAGGGGAGCCCTACTCCCACCGGGAGTACGATTCCCCCTTTCCTAGTAGAACTAGGAGCCCTTCCAAGTACTAGGAGTATGAGAGAAGGAAAGGGAAAAGAGAAGAGAAGGAAGGAGGGGGCACCGCCCCTGCCCCTAGTCCAATTCGGACTAAGCATTGGGGGGCGGGGGCGCAACCTCTCCTCTCTCTTTTCCCTAAAGCCCAATAAGGCCCGTATACTCCCCGGCGAATTCCCGTAACTCTCCGGTACTCCGAAAAATACCTGAATCACTCGGAACCTTTCCGATGTCCGAATATAGTCGTCCAATATATCGATCTTTACATCTCGACCATTTCGAGACTCCTCATCATGTCCCCGATCTCATCTGGGACTCCGAACTACCTTCGGTACATCAAAACACAAAAACTCATAATACCGATCATCACTGAACTTTAAGCGTGCGGACCCTACGGGTTCGAGAACTATGTAGACATGATCGAGACACATCTCCGGTCAATAACCAATAGCGGAACCTGGATGCTCATATTAGCTCCCACATATTCTATGAAGATCTTTATCAGTCAAACCGCATAACAACATACGTTGTTCCCTTTGTCATCGGTATGTTACTTGCCCGAGATTCGATCGTCGGTATCTCAATACCCAGTTCAATCTCATTACCGGAAAGTCTCTTTACTCATTCCGTAATACATCATCCGGAAACTAACTCATTAGTTACAATGCTTGCAAGGCTTATAGTGATGTGCATTACCGAGTGGGCCCAAAGATACCTCTCCGACAATCGGAGTGACAAATCCTAATATCGAAATACGCCAACTCAACAAGTACCTTCGGAGACACACCTGTAGAGCACCTTTATAATCACCCAGTTACGTTGTGACATTTGGTAGCACACAAAGTGTTCCTCGAGTAAACGGGAGTTGCATAATCTCATAGTCATAGGAACATGTATAAGTCATGAAGAAAGCAGTAGCAACAAACTAAACAATCGTTGTGCTAAGCTAACGGAATAGGTCAAGTCAATCACATCATTCTCCTAATGATGTGATCCTATTTATCAAATGACAACTCATGTCTATGGTTAGGAAACATAACCATCTTTGATCAACGAGCTAGTCAAGTAGAGGCATACTAGTTACACTTTGTTTGTCTATGTATTCACACATGTATTATGTTTCTAGTTAATACAATTCTAGCGTGAATAATAAACATTTATCATGAAATAAGGAAATAAATAATAACTTTATTATTGCCTCTAGGGCATATTTCCTCCAGTCTCCCACTTGCACTAGAGTCAATAATCTAGTTCACATCGCCATGTGATTTAACACCAAAGAGTACTAAGGTGTGATCATGTTTTGCTTGTGAGAGAAGTTTTGTCTACGGGTCTGCCACATTCAGATCTGTATGTATTTTGCAAATTTCTATGTCAACAATGCTCTGCACGGAGCTACTCTAGCTAATTGCTCCTACTTTCAAAATGTATCCAGATTGAGACTTAGAGTCATCTAGATTAGTGTCAAAATTTGCATCGACGTAACCCTTTACGACGAACCTTTTGTCACCTCCATAATCGAGAAACATATCCTTATTCCACTAAGGATAATTTTGACCGCTGTCCAGTGATCTATGTAACGCCCCGAGACCGACGCGCCAGGTGGCTTCCAGTTATTCGTTGTTGTTGCCTTGTCATTCATTTGCATGTTGCATCTTGCCATGTCACCATCCGCATTGCATCATCATGTTTTCAAACTTGCATCCGTCCCGGTCTCCTCATTCCATCCGTTGTCCGTTCTGAGCCCAGACACACTTGCACGCGCCCGCGGCATGCCCGAAATATTATTTTATAAGTGGCCGGAAAATGTTCTCGGAATGGGTTGAAAGTTGGCATGCGGTGTTTTTATGTTGTAGGTAGGCCGCCTGCCAAGTTTCATCGCATTCGGCGTTCGTTTGATAGCCCAATGGATAACTATAGAGACATTATAGTCGGTCAAACGTCGGACGTTTTCGGTCTCCGGAAACAGTCTCCGGGTCTCTCTCTCTTCTCTTCTCTCAGCCCAAAGCTTTCTGCACAGTCCGCTGTCAACCACCAGACCCCGAAACCCTCTCTGCACAGTACATCGAACCCCTCACGTGCGCGTCCAAAACTTCCCCGCACCCGACCCGGGCAGTCGTCACCGTTGGATCCGGATCATCCCCAAACATCTACAAAACGTCTCCGTTTTGTTAATTGGACTTCCTAACCTAGTTTTCTTGAACCGTCCGATTTTGATCGGATGATCCAAAATACTCCCTCCTATCTCCATTCTAGTATATATATCAGTCTAACCCTAAATTTTAGATAGATGTCCCATCCATCCCTTTCCTTCCGCCGCCACCCGACCGACTCCCTTTCTCTCTCGGGATCCCCTCACCCGATCTCCCTCGATCCCCTCGCCCAGCCCACCACCAAAGCCTACGGCCTCCTCCCCCACATTGGGATCCTATCCCACCAACCAGACCTCCACCTGAAGCCTAGCGCCGCCTCCCGATCGAGCTGCTCGATCTGCTGCTCCCGAGCACGCCCGCCTCCTCCTGCTGGCCTGCCTCGTCACCGGAGCAGCTCGTCCCCGAGCTTGACCTCGCCCCTGCCTTGACCGGCGACCACCCCGGCAAGCCCTGCCACCTCCCGTCACTCCAGCCCCTCCAAGCCCCCTGCAAGCCGTCACCGACCGCTGCCGCCGGTGACCGCAGGAGCTCGCCGCCGAAGATGAGCACCGCCACGCCCGTTCCCCTCTTTGTCTTCTCTCTCTCACGCATATCTCTTTCTCTCTGTTCCGCCGCAACAGGGAGCATGCTAAGCGCCATGGCCGCCCAGGGTCTTCTCTTGCCTCGATCCGTCAAGCCGCCACTGGGAACGACCTCCACCGCCCAGGGCCTTCACTCGCCTCGTCGCCGTCGACCTGCGGAGGGACCCGCCATGGCCACCCTCATCTTCAAGATGCGTTGCCCGCGCCCGGTTTCGGCGCTGTCAGCATGCCCACGCCCCGGATCTGGACGCCCATCGCCGGAGGCCGCCGTCCCGCACCTGGAGACGCGCCCCTCCATCCCTTGCGCCTCCGTCTCTTCCTCGCCGCCGAACTCCTGCTTCAAGATGGAGCCGGCGCCCACTCGTTCTGCTCGGGAACGAGCACGCCCCGCCTCTGCTTCGAACCAGGGGGCCGACGCCTCCAGTGCCTGCGTTGACCCCGCGCGTGGGCCGCGCAAAGGCCTAGTCCGCCCGGCCTAGCCTCTGCTCCAGAGGCCCATGGCCAAAGTGAGCAGCCCCTCCAGCGCCCCCTTCCCTGTGCACTTCTGGGCCTGCCAGTTTTGGCCCTTGGTATTTTTTTCCAGTCCAACGATTTTCCGTATTATCCTGAGACTGCAGTTTTACAGAAAAACCCTCCTTGTCCATGCATTTAATATCTCACAAACCGTGCATCGGGTTAAAATAAGTTATATATGAAACTTGCTTAGAATTTTGTGTAGATTAATAATTTGCCATTTTCATCTATGTAAATGCTTAAGATGTTGTTTGTTTAAATTTGCTCCTATGTCATGTTAAAATGCTTTAATGCATAACTATTTAACCGTAGCTCCGAACTTAATAAACTTTATATGTAAATGGGGTGGAAAAATGCCTAGTTTAACATGGTGGCATCTCTTTGCATGTTTAACAACTCTAAAATTGTGTTTAGAATAGAACAGCACCAAACCTAATATTTGCATATGGGGATTTATCGGAGTTGTTGTTCTTTGTTTCCGGCCTCATTTAAACTTGCCTAGATAGGTAGTTTTACTTTGCTTCACCCCTTGCCATGCTAATCAACATTTAATATTGTTGGGTACATAAACGAGAGAGAACTAAATAAGTCATGTGGTGTTTTCTTCAATATGCAACTCCGTTGCATATTGAGCTCCACTTAATTTGTAGTGTTGTTTGTTGCACTTTGCCATGCCATGCTTCATTAAACCGGACATGCATCATACTTGGTTGTGCATCATGCGATGCTTATGTGGTTGTTGTTTACTATGTTGTTTGCTTCTTTCCGGGTTACTTCTCGCGTTAGCTTCGGTTTCGTTCCGGAGTTGTGAGGATCCGTTCGACTATGTCCGTTTGTCTTCTTCATGGACTCGTTCTTCTTCCTTGCGGGATCTCAGGCAAGATGACCATACCCTCGAGATCAATTCTATCTTTGCTTGCTAGTTGCTCGCTCTATTGCTATGCCTATGCTATGATACCTACCACATGCTTTACCATGCCTCCCATATTGCCATGTCAAACCTCTAACCCACCTTGTCCTAGCAAACCGTTGTTTGGCTATGTTACCGCTTTGCTCAGCCCCTCCTATAGCGTTGCTAGTTGTAGGTGAAGATGGAGTTTGTTCCATGTTGGAACATGGATTTGTTGGGATATCACAATATCTCTTATTTAATTAATGCCTGGTGTTTTGTTCCACTCTTACCGCCCTAGTTTCCGTCATACCGGTGTTATGTTCCTTGATTTTGCATTCCTTACACGGTCGGGTTATAATGGGAACCCCTTGACAGTTCGCCTTGAATAAAACTCCTCCAGCAAGGCCCAACCTTGGTTTTACCATTTGCACTAACAACCTACCACCTTCCCTTGGGTTCTGCAGACTCAAGGGTCATCTTTATTGAACCCCCCCGGGGCCAGTGCTTCTCTAAGTGTTGGTCCGAAATAGAGCCACTTGCGGCGCCACCTCGGGGAAACTTGAGGGCTGGTTTTAGCTGTACGTAGTATTCATCCGGTGTTTCCCTGAGAACGAGATATGTGCAGCTCCTATCAGGATGTCGGTGCATAAGGCGGTCTTGCTGGACTTGTTTTACCATTGTCGAGGATGTCTTGTAACCGGGATGCCGAGTCTGATCAGATTGTCTTGGGAGAAGGAATATCCTTCGTTGACCATGAGAGCTTATGATGGGCTAAGTTGGGACACCCCTACAGGGTTATGAACTTTCGAAAGCCATGCCCGCGGTTATGGGCAGATGGGAATTTGTTAATGTCCGGTTGTAGAAAACCAGAAACTTACCTTAATTAAAATACATCAACCGCGTGTGTTACCGTGACGGTCTCTTCTCGGCGGGGTCCGGGAAGTGAACACGGCGTTGGAGTTATGCTTGACGTAGGTTGTTCTAGGATCACTTCTTGATCATAGTTTCTCGACCATGCTTTTGCATTCTCTTCTCCCTCTCATTTGCGTATGATAGCCACCATATATGCTAGTCGCTTGCTGCAGCTCCACCTCATATCTTTTCCCTACCTATAAGCTTAAATAGTCTTGATCGCGAGGGTGTGAGATTGCTGAGTTCCTGTGACTCACAGATTACTTCCAAACCAGCTTGCAGGTGCCGATGAACTGTGCAGGTGAAGCAACCGAGCTCAAGGAGGAGCTCGATGAAGATCTCGTTCATTGTGTTGTTTCGTTTTAGTCGATTAGTAGTGGTGCCCAGTTGGGGCGATCGGGGACATTGTTGCATTTGGGGTTGTCTTTATTTTGGTTCCGTAGTCGGACCTTGATTGTATCTGGATGAATGTAATGTTATTTATGCATTGTGTGATGTGGCGAGTGTAAGCCAACTATGTATCTCTTTCCCTTATTTATTACATGGGTTGTGTGAAGATTACCTCACTTGCGACATTGCTTGCAATGCGGTTATGCCTCTAAGTCGTGCTTCGACACGTGGGAGATATAGCCGCATTGTGGGCGTTACAAGTTGGTAATCAGAGCCTTCCCCGACCTAGGAGCCCCCTGCTTGATCGAATCGTTGGTGTTGTTGAGTCTAGAAAAATGTTTTGAGTCATTTAGGATTATATATATCGGAGAGTAGGATTCTTTTTACTCCTCAGTCCCTTCGTCGCTCTGGTGAGGCATCCTGACGTAGAGTTTTGACTCTTCTCTTCTCAAATTTCACTAAAAAAAATTTAGGATCACGCGGGTATCTTGGAATCGTTCCGATTGTTTTGTGACGAGAACATTGTTTTTGGTGCCTCCTGACATTTAGGGGTTGTGGCAGTGTCCCGGGGAGTTGAGCTCCAAGGTGTTGTCGTCACAATTTTATCGTTGCAGTTCTGGAATACCTGAGTTTCGCCGACATCAAAAATCTCTTTTATGCAGTTGTTGGTGAGATAACCTCGACGCCACCCAGTAATGGGGCGGGAGTTCGGGAGTATTGCCATAACTCGTATAACGGATGCTTTTCGAAGGTTGAGGTAAATTATTTCCGAAGGTTTCTTGGTTATGTGTTGAAGGATGGATACAACTGGATGTAGGATTTGCTAGTTTTGGGTGAGATATTATGCTTCCCCTGTATCCCCAACACCTGATTGCATAACCGGAAAAATTTCGGGAGTTTATAAGTGGGAATTCAAGTATATCGTAGGATATCTTTTTGACAGATGTATGATATGAGATTGGGGTTCGACGTCTAGTGGTCTGCCTATCCACGGTTGGTTTTACAGTGATCTCGTTGTGTCTTAAAGAGTCCTTGGCTATGCTGACTCGGGGACGCTTCGTATGTCATGTGCACTGCCTTGTACATGATGGTGTTGTACGATCGAGCCCATGTAGGCCCCACCACGAAAATTTCGGAAGAAATCTCTATCATATGTTTGTTCCGGCTTATTCTGCAAGCCAATCCTTTGTTTTGTTTTGAGTTGTGGTATTCGAGTTGCTTCGAAGTCGAATGTGGATTCCATACCTTTCCCAAGCGGTGTTCTCATATTCCTATGTGAATACTAATCCTTCTCGTTTATTGAGATTGTCATGTCAATTCTTTTCAACCGGTGTGTCTCTATTCTAGTGGATCCGATCATTCCAACATCCGCAAGATCAATTATCAGTTCTTTTTAACGGTGTTTGTTTCATCCGTCTCCAAGTTGCCTTTGTTTTTCCCGCCCACCCTTCCTTTTTCTTCGAGGACTCAGATTTCTTATTCAAGTATCCTTTTATGGATGTGAAGTTTCTTCATGCTTTCCATCAAAGTTCTTACCCGGTGGTTCTCATGAAGATTCTAGCGGAGCTTCAAGTTCGTCACTTTTCACTCATTTTCTTCTCCGGTGGATTCAATTCAAGCATTATTGATCATATCTTTTTCCTCGTTTCAAATACCTTCTCATGCCGGTGCTTCTCATATTCATTCATTTCTCGCTATTCAATTGTTCCGGAGTGCTGAAGATATCTCAGAAGGCTCGTCTTGTCTTCGGAGATCCGTTCAACCTATTTCGAGGTCTTATCTTATTCAATCCATTTAATTCAACTGGGGCAATCTCTCTTTTAATTCACTTCAATGGTGTTTCTTTTCATGGTGCCCTAACCTACAAGTCTTTTCCCAGGATCTTACCTGACTCTTCTAATTTTCCCGGAGATATCCTAAATTCTTTTTGAAGCTTGACGTAAGAATGAATTGTCATCAGTCATATGTCTTTCTCCAAGATCTGTCAAATTCTTTTCATCGTTGGTTCAACCTTTCCAATTTTAATTCCGGAGTACTTCAACAATTCTTGGTGGTGTTTCTTGTCATCATTCTCGGATTTTGAAGGCCGAAGAAGAATTTTCCTTCATATCTTGTCCATCCTCTCGAAGATTCTCAGTTCTAGCTTGATGCCATCCTCTCATAATTGTTTTCAATTGTGAGAATTCTTTTCATCCATCCGGAGCTTTTCAAGAGTCTTTCAGTTTGATTCTCCAAAGGCCATCATTTCGGGATTATTCATTCCAGCTTTCAGTTCTATCATTCTCCAAATATTACCGGTGCATCATTCAAGTATCCTCTAATCAGTTCATGATCTCTTCGTTCTCTTGTATCTAAACTCTCTCTTGTATCTTCGTTCATTTGCTAATTCTTACCGGTGATTCATCCCTTTACTTCGTTCGTTTTTCAATTCTTACGGTGGTTCTCCCAAGATTCTTCTTCCTTCGTTTATCGTATCAATTCATTCGTTCTTTCCAATCCTACCGGTGGTTCGTCGAAGACCTTCCTCAAGTTTGTGCTATATCTCTCTTAATCCTTTTCAACAAGAATAAGTAGTATGCCAAATCCGTTAATTGTCATCAATTTAAATTGATGAAGGATAAGCATAATGTAATTCTTATTCTTGTTTCATCCAAGCGATTAATTCCTTATTCCAGAGGTTCATCATATCACATTCTCGGTTCGAGAGGCTTATCTTTTCTTTTTCCGGAGTTTCAAGCTCTCTCAATTATATCATCACGGAGATCCATCTAAATCATTGCAAGGTTTCACCTTGCGTTTTCAACTTCTCTTTACTTTCGTGTGATCATCCTTTTGTTTACCGGAGTCCTTCATGGAGGCTTTACATGATGTTTCATAAAGGATTTAATTCCTTCTCGAAGTTTTCATCGAGATTCTTTTCTAAGGATCTCAAGTTTTCTTCATCTTGCAATCCGGAGTGCAATTCTTTCTTCCGTATCATTGGAGGTGGTATTATGTCATTCTTGATAATTTGAGCTCATGTTTCATGATTCACATGTTGTTAAGAATGAGGTATTTTAAATCCATCAATCTCTTCTTTGGAGTTATCTTGGGTTATATTTCACCTTAAGCTTTCCCTAAGGATTGTTGCTATTTATGGTGCTCATAAATGACCCAAGTTCTTCATCTATCCTCCCGGTGAAATAAGTTTTCGTCGGCTTGTTCATATCAATCCAATCTATTGTTTCCGTTAGTGGCAGAATTTCACCTCATAATTTTAAGAAGTTTTCAATAAGCCCACTACAAGCTTATTCGTTTCGTTGTTGGTTTTCCAACAACTCCGTTATCACCTTCTTGGAAGGGTGCTCTCCAAGCTCTTTTGTGACAAAAGTGGGCATTTTCTTCTCCATTCTTTCATTCCAATGATCTATCTTCTATTCTCTCTTCCGGAGGTATTGTGATGTTTCTCTCTTAACTGATCATCTCTAATTGTTAGGATCGTGTTCTTTCCTTGCTTATCCTTTTATCCGGAGTGTTGTGGCTTCTCTTCTAGTTCTTTTAATCTTATCAAGTATCGCATCTCTTTTCAACAGAGTGCTGCCCGAATTTCTTCACCCTTATTCCTCGTTCCTATCGGAGTGTTTGTCAACTTCGATCACCTCCATGGTTTTATTCCTTTCAAGTTGTTCAACTTTCAAGGTTTCTTTGTTTTCACTCATTTTTCAAAGAAGCAACTTAGTTTTACCTCTTCTCTTTCTCTTCCGTTTTCCCTCCGGTGCCATTCTAGATCTCGGGACGAGATCCTATCATAGTGGTGGAGTGTTGTAACGCCCCGAGACCGACGCGCCAGGTGGCTTCCAGTTATTCGTTGTTGTTGCCTTGTCATTCGTTGGCATGTTGCATCTTGCCATGTCACCGTCCGCATTGCATCATCATGTTTTCAAACTTGCATCCGTCCCAGTCTCCTTGTTCCGTCCGTTGTCCGTTATGAGCCCAGACACACTTGCACGCGCCCGCGACATGCCCGAAATATTATTTTATAAGTGGCCCAAAAATGTTCTCGGAATGGGTTGAGTTGGCATGCGGTGTTGCTATGTTGTAGGTAGGCCGCTTGCCAAGTTTCATCGCATTCGGGGTTCGTTTGATAGCCCAATGGATAACTATAGCGACATTATAGTCGGTCAAATGTCGGGCGTTTTCAATCTCCGGAAACAGTCTCCGGGTCTCTCTCTCTCTCTCTCTCTCTCTCTCTCTCTCTCTTCTCTTCTCTTCTCTCAGCCCAAAGCTTTCTGCACAGTCCGCTGTCAACCGCCAGACCCCGAAACCCTCTCTGCACAGTACATCGAACCCCTCACGTGCGCGTCCGAAACTTCCCCGGACCCGAACCGGGCAGTCGTCACCGTTGGGTCCGGATCATCCCCAAACATCTACAAAACGTCTCTGTTTTGTTAATTGGACTTACTAACCTAGTTTTCTTGAACTGTCCAATTTTGATCGGATGATCCAAAATACTCCCTCCTATCTCCATTCTAGTATATATATCAGTCTAACCCTAAATTTTAGGTAGATGTCCCATCCATCCCTTTCCTTCTGCCGCCACCTGACCGACTCCCTTTCTCTCTCGGGATCCCCTCACCCGATCTCCCTCGATCCCCTCTCCCAGCCCACCACCAAAGCCTACGGCCTCCTCCTCCCACCTTGGGATCCTATCCCACCAACCAGACCTCCACCTGAAGCCTAGCGCCGCCTCCCGATCGAGCTGCTCGATCTGCTGCTCCCGAGCGTGCCCGCCTCCTCCTGCTGGCCTACCTCGTCATCGGAGCAGCTCGTCCCCGAGCTTGACCTCGCCCCTGCCTCGACCGGCGACCACCCCGGCAAGCCCTGCCACCTCCCATCACTCCAGCCCCGCCAAGCACCCTGCAAGCCGTCGTCGACTGCTGCCGCCGGCGCCCGCAGGAGCTCGCCGCCGAAGATGAGCACCGCCACGCCTGTTCCCCTGTTTCTCTTCTCTCTCTCACGCGTCTCTCTTTCTCTCTATTCTGCTGCAACAGGGAGCACGCCAAGCTCCATGGCCGCCCAGGGTCTTCTCTTGCCTCGATCCGTCAAGCCGCCGCCGGGAACGACCTCCACCGCCCAGGGCCTTCCCTCGCCTCATCGCCGTCGACCTATGGAGGGACCCGCCATGGCCACCCACGTCTTCAAGACGCGTTGCCCGTGCCCAGTTTCGGCGCTCTCAGCATGTCCACGCCTCGGATCTGGACGCCCATCGCCGGAGGCCGCCGTCCCGCGCCTGGAGACGCGCCCCTCCATCCCCTGCGCCGCCGTCTCTTCCTCGCCGCCGAACTCCTGCTTCAAGACGCAGCCGGCGCCCACTCCTTCTGCCCGGGAACGAGCACGCCCCGCCTCTGCTTCGAACCAGGGGGCCGACGCCTCCAGCGCCTGCGTTGACCCCGCGCGTGGGCCGCGCAAAGGCCCAGTCCGCCCAGCATAGCCTCTGCTCCAGAGGCCCATGGCCAAAGTGAGCAGCCCCTCCAGCGCCCCCTTTCCTGTGCACTTCTGGGCCTGCCGGTTTTGGCCCGTGGTATTTTTTTTCCAGTCCAACGATTTTCCGTATTATCCTGAGACTGCAGTTTTACAGAAAAACCCTCCTTGTTCATGCATTTAATATCTGACAAACCATGCATCGGATTAAAATAAGTTATATATGAAATTTGCTCAGAATTTTGTGTAGATTAATAATTTAACATTTTCATCTATGTTTAAAATGCTTAAAATGTTGTTTGTTTAAATTTGCTCCTATGTCATGTTAAAATGGTTTAATGCATAACTATTTAACCGTAGCTTCGAACTTAATAAACTTTATATGTAAATGAGGTGGAAAAATGCCTAGTTTAACATGGTGGCATATCTTTGCATGTTTAACAACTCTAAAATTGTGTTTAGGACAGAACATCACCAAACCTAATATTTGCATATGGGATTTACCGTAGTTGTTGTTCGTTTTTTCCGGCCTCATTTAAACTTGCCTAGATAGGTAGTTTTACTTTGCTTCACCCCTTGCCATGCTAATCAACATTTAATCTTGTTGGGTACATAAACGAGAGAGAACTAAATAAGTCATGTGGTGTTTTCTTCAATATGCAACTCCGTTGCATATTGAGCTCCACTTAATTTGTAGTGTTGTTTGTTGCACTTTGCCATGCCATGTTTCATTAAACCGGACATGCATCATACTTGGTTGTGCATCATGCCATGGTTATGTGGTGGTTGTTTACTATGTTGTTTGCTTCTTTCCGGGTTACTTCTCGCGTTAGCTTCGGTTTCATTCCGGAGTTGTGAGGATCCGTTCGACTATGTCCGTTTGTCTTCTTCATGGACTCGTTCTTCTTCCTTGCGGGATCTCAGGCAAGATGACCATACCCTCGAAAGCACTTCTATCTTTGCTTGCTAGTTGCTTGCTCTATTGCTATGCCTATGCTACGGTAGCTACCACATGCTTTACCATGCCTCCCATATTGCCATGTCAAACCTCTAACCCACCTTGTCCTAGCAAACCGTTGTTCGGCTATGTTACCGCTTTGCTCAGCCCCTTTTATAGCGTTGCTAGTTGCAGGTGAAGATGGAGTTTGTTCCATGTTGGAACATGGATTTGTTGGGATATCACAATATCTCTTATTTAATTAATGCATCTATATACTTGGTAAAGGGTGGAAGGCTCGGCCTTATGCCTGGTGTTTTGTTCCACTCTTGCCGCCCTAGTTTCCATCATACTGGTGTTATGTTCCTTGATTTTGCGTTCCTTACACGGTCGGGTTATAATGGGAACCCCTTGACAGTCCGCCTTGAATAAAACTCCTCCAGCAAGGCCCAACCTTGGTTTTACCATTTGCACTAACAACCTACCACCTTCCCTTGGGTTCTGCAGACTAAAGGGTCATCTTTATTGAACCCCCCCGGGCCAGTGCTTCTCTAAGTGTTGGTCCGAAACAGAGCCACTTGCAGCGCCACCTCGGGGAAACTTGAGGGCTGGTTTTAGCTGTACGTAGTGTTCATCCGGTGTTGCCCTGAGAACGAGATATGTGCAGCTCCTATCAGGATGTCGGCGCATCGGGTGGTCTTGTTGGACTTGTTTTACCATTGTCGAGGATGTCTTGTAACTGGGATGCCGAGTCTGATCGGATTGTCTTGGGAGAAGGAATATCCTTCATTGACCGTGAGAGCTTATGATGGGCTAAGTTGGGACACCCCTGCAGGGTTTTGAACTTTTGAAAGTCGTGCCCGTGGTTATGGGCAGATGGGAATTTGTTAATGTCTGGTTGTAGAAAACCAGAAACTTACCTTAATTAAAATACATCAACCGCGTGTGTTACCGTGACGGTATCTTCTCGGCGGGGTCCGGGAAGTGAACACGGCGTTGGAGTTATGCTTGACGTAGGTTGTTCTAGGATCACTTCTTGATCATAGTTTCTCGACCGTGCTTTTGCCTTCTCTTCTCGCTCTTATTTGCGTATGATAGCCACCATATATGCTAGTCGCTTGCTGCAGCTCCACCTCATATCTTTTACCTACCTATAAGCTTAAATAGTCTTGATCGCGAGGGTGTGAGATTACTGAGTCCCCGTGACTCACAGATTACTTCCAAACCAGCTTGCAGGTGACGCAACCGAGCTCAAGGAGGAGCTCGATAAAGATCTCGTTCATTGTGTTGTTTCGTTTCAGTTGATCAGTAGTGGTGCCTAGTTGGGGCGATCGGGGACATTGTTGCATTTGGGGTTGTCTTTATTTTGGTTCCGTAGTCAGACCTTGATTGTATCTGGATGAATGTAATGTTATTTATGCATTGTGTGACGTGGCGAGTGTAAGCCAACTATGTATCTCTTTCCCTTATTTATTACATGGGTTGTGTGAAGATTACCTCACTTGCAACATTGCTTACAATGCGGTTATGCCTCTAAGTCATGCTTCGACACGTGGGAGATATAGCCGCATCGTGGGCGTTACAATCTACTCCTAGATCACTATTGTACTCCCTTGCTAAACTCAGTGTAGGGTATACAATAGATCTGGTACACAGCATGTCATACTTTATAGAAACTATGGCTGAGGCATTGGGAATGACTTCCATTCTCTTTCTATCTTCTGCCGTGGTCGGGCTTTGAGTCTTACTCAATTTCACACCTTTGTAACACACATAAGATCTCTTTCTTTGAATATTCCATTTTGAACTACTTCAAAATCTTGTCAAGGTATGTACTCATTGAAAAACTTATAAAGCGTCTTGATCTATCTCTATAGATCTTGATGCTCAATATGTAAGTAGCTTCACCGAGGTCTTTATTTGAAAAACTCCTTTCAAATACTCCTTTATGTTTTCCAGAAAATTCTACATTATTTCTGATCAACAATATGTCATTCACATATATTTATCAGAAATATTGTAGTGCTCCCACTCACTTTCTTGTAAATACAGGCTTCACCACAAGTCTGTATAAAACTATATGCTTTGATCAACTCATCAAAGCATACATTCCAACTCTAAGGTGCATGCACCAGTCCATAGATGGATCGCTAGAGCTTGCACATTTTGTTAGTACCTTTAGGATTGACAAAACCTTCTGGTTGCATCATATACAACTCTTCTTTAAGAAATCCATTAAGGAATGTAGTTTTGACATCCATTTGCCAGATTTCATAAAATGTGGAAATTTGCTAACATGATTTGGACGGACTTAAGCATCGTTACGAGTGAGAAAATCTCATCATAGTCAACACCTTGAACTTTGTCAAAACCTTTTTCGACAATTCGAGCTTTGTAGATAGTAACTCTACTATCAGCATTCGTCTTCCTCTTGAAGATCCATTTATTCTTAATGACTCACCGATCATCGGGCAAGTCAACCAAAGTCCACACTTTGTTCTCATACATGGATCCCATCTCACATTTCATGGCCTCAAGCCATTTCACGGAATCTGGGCTCATCATCGCTTCCTCATAGTTCGTAGGTTCGTCATGGTCAAGTAACATGACATCCAGAACAGGATTACCGTACCACTCTGGTGCGGATCTCACTCTGGTTTACCTATGAGGTTCGATAGTAACTTGGTGTGAAGTTACATGATCATCATCATTAGCTTCCTCACTAATTGGTGTAGGAGTCATAGGAATAGATATCTGTGATGAACTACTTTCCAATAAGGGAGCAGGTACAGTTACCTCATCAAGTTCTACTTTCCTCCCACTCACTTCTTTCGAATCATGTCATTCGTGAATGAATTTGTGCTTAGTTCGTTTGATCCGATTAAACTCATGAACCGAGGTCCCAGACACGGTTGCTAAGTACGCTACTCGTGAATTATAATGGTCTCATGAACGTGAGGCTAATAAGGGCTCGACATTTTTCACCGAAAATTCACCCATTACAATGAAGTGAAAAAGGCGGCGACGGTCTCAAAGAAGGGGACGCTTCAATACCGGCTAGGTTCAAACAAACTTTGAAATTTGCTTGAATCTTGTTGAAATTGAAACTAGAATGGCCAGATTAAAAACTGAAATAGGTGATTTCAGAGCATTTTAGCCCAACAAAATCCCTAAACCACAACATGAATAACTTCGGAAACAAAGCTGGCATGGCAATGTGATAATTGAAAACAAAAATGAAATAATTGAATTCACACATTACAATGACTAATGTTCAGATATACATATGGCAAAGTATTGAAAGAATCCTTTGGTGTTATACACCAATTGAAAGAATCTGACATGTGTTGTTGAGCTGAGATTACGCAACCATGTTGTTTTCGCGGTGGCAGGAGGATCCTGGAAATTATAAAGAGGGGGTCAAGTACTATGTTTTGTATTCAGCGACAATTAATATGGATCGGAGGGGGTATTAAAAATGTTGATATTCACTACACCAAACATAGTACATGTCCAATTCAATTAAATCTGAAACATGGTTGCTACGTACACACATATGGCAAAGTATCAGAAGAATCTTTTGGTGTTATACACCAATTGAAAGAATCTAACATGTGTTGTTGAATTGAGATTACGCAACCATGTTATTTTCGCGGTGGCATGAGGGATCCTGAAAAATATGAAGATGGGGTCAAGTAGTTTTGTACTCATCGACAATTAATATGGACAAAAGGGAGTATTAAAAATGTTGATATTCACTACACCGAACAGAGTGCATGTCCAATTCAATTATTTCCGAAACATGGTTGCTAAGTACACACATATGGCAAAGTATCGAAAGAATCTTTTGGTGTTATACACCAATTGAAAGAATCTGACATGTGTTGTTGAGCTGAGATTACGCAACCATATTGTTTTCACGGTGGCAGGAGGGATCTTGAAAAATATAAAGAGGGGGTCAAGTACTATGTTTTGTACTCAGCGACAATTAATATGGACCAGAGGGAGTATTAAAAATGTTGATATTCACTACACCAAACAGAGTCCATGTCCAATTCAATTGTTTCTGTCGTTGCTAAGTACAGTACTCGTGAATATGCCTGGCTATCCATCGGGCTGGGCCTACGAAAGCCCGAAGCAGAAAACCTAGGCCCAGGCCTGGCCGTCTGGCCTAGATTTCAGGCCCAAGCTTGGCTTGTTAGTGAAAAAGCCCGCCGATCCTCTTCCCTAAAACGCAAATATGGCAGCCCAGGGCCAGCCCGACGTGTCGTTCGAGCTCAAAAACTAGGCCCGGGCCTAGCCCATGGGCAAGATCAGGATGTGTCGGGCTTTTTTCGGGCCAGGTTTACCATGGCCAGTTATACTTGTGAATGATCCCATGAATGTGACATTAAACTTGGAGGACTAACAATTTTCACCAAAATTCATTGATTTTAGTGGACCTGGGACAACATGCATGTCTTGGTCAAAAAAGCGGCGACACTAAAGATCAGGTTAGATTCAAACACAAATTCATATTTGTTTGGATCCTATTGAAATGAAAATCAAAATATCCGAGATTACGAAATCAATGATTTCAACGTAATTTTCCCAAGAACAAAATCTAGATCCCACAACTTGAATGGCTTGGAATATGTGTTGGCATTGAAGATTGAACTATGACATACATTCCATCCAAATCATCTAACAAATGTTAGAATCGTCTGGTGCTATGTACATGGCTCCTTATGAGGCTAAAGAAGGTCATAGTGTCGTGGGGGAGATTCTGGCAGTAAGAAAGAGGTAGAGAAGTAGCTGGATCTCATAAGACGCAAGTGGGTGACTAGAGAGAGATATGCATGTTCAAGCCCCTCATGGTGGAAGTAATGGCCCTACATCATGTGACCCGTAACTTGGTGTAGAAGAGTAGCTTATATAGAGTGCACTAACCCTTCCAAAACTTGTAAGCGACGTCGGCTCGACTGTAGATCGGTTTCAGGTTTAGGCCGAAATAACATTCTTAGGAGGCGTACAATGTGCATGCCAGAGGTAAGCGTCCATCGTAGTAGTCGAGGGTAGAGATGTATTGGGCCATTGCACCAGTTATAATGACACCTAGGTACTTGGTGTGTGGTCGCACCCTGCGGATCACCAGACTGTGTTGCTAGCTAATCCACTAAAGGTTAGAACCAACACGTTCCCGAGCAAATAAAATATATGCAATCTTCTATGGCAACCGCTCGGGCCGGTCGTTACTTTTCAGAGGCCTGGTGTGAACTTAAAAGATGGGCCCAACATGTGGGAAAAATCACTTATGTAGATAAGTAGCACAAACTTTTTGGCTTAAAATGACTTTTGAAGCATTCTTCGATGCAAAATCATCAATGGTCGTATCAATGAGGAGCAACAATGCCATTTCGAGCATCGTTACGGGCGTCCCAGATGATGTCACATTGTGTTTTCCGCTCCCCTGGCTGGAGGAAAAGTAAGATGAAAGGTGTGACATGTCGCTTGAAAACATTACGATGAGGCAATTCTCTGACAATAAAAGCCGGAGCATTTGTGATCGGCTGCCGGAGACTATGGAACTAGCAAAAAATGTGGATGGAGGAGGAGTGTGTTGCTTCTTCTGGCTCGATGTCTGCGTCTAGGACAATCCTTTTCCCTGCGTGCGGTATCGTACCCCCTCGCATACTGCCGCTACATACAGTTGAGCTAGCCCAACTAGACCGCTTTCATTTTTTTATTTTTCTGTTTTTCCTTTTTTTCTTCCTTTTCCTTTTAGTTTTTCTTTTTCTTTTTCTTTTCTTTTCCTTTCTTTTTTTCTCTTTCGATTTTATTTCCTTTTTCTCATTTTTTGTTTTCTTGTTCTATTCTTTCTTTTTTATTTTAAATTCTAAACATTTTTTGAAACACGGGAACATTTTACAAATAGTTGCCTATTTTTTTAATTTAGAATATTTTATAGATTTATGATCATTTTTTTACAAATTTTCGAACATTTTATGAAATACTAAAATATTTTTAGAAATTATTACAATTATTTGAAATCCAAGAACATTTTCACATTCATGAATATTATTAAAACCAAGAAAACTAATTTGTGAACATTTTTTTTCAAATCCATGAATTTTTTGTGTATTTATGAAAATTCTAAAATTCATGAACATTGTTTGAAATTTGAAATAATTTTTAATCATGGATATATTTCGAAATTGTGATTTTTTTAAAAAAAATTGAATTTTTTTTAAATACACAACATATTTCTAAAATTAGCAAACATTTTTTAAATTTGTGATTTGTTTTTGGCATCCTAGAACATTTTTTATCCAATTCTATTTTTTTCAACCCGTGAATAGTTTTTTCAAATTCATGAACATCTTGAGAAAGTTGGAACGGTTTTCAGATTGAATGATTTTTACGAAATTTATAAAAAAAATAGAAGACCTTTGGCTATCCAGATTTTTTAAAAAGAAGCGAAAAACAGGAAACAAAATAAGAAAGAGAAATGAAAATAAGGGCGCCAGCTCTGCAAATAGGCCGCCCCAAAAGGGCACGCGTTGGACTAGGGTGTGCGGGTTTGGGCGACTCCCTTTTTTTTAGGCAAATTTGGGCTCCTCCAGTCGCCCTACGCGAGGAATAGGAAATCCCGTGCATCTATACCTAGCCTTCAACGAGCCGCTCAGGTTTGGGTGTTTTTGTTTTCTGTTTCCTTTTACATTTTTGTTTTTCCATTTCTCCCCTCTTTTATGTATATTCCGAAAATGTTGTCCGAAATATATATTTAGAAAAAATAAATTAATTTCATAATTTTTACAAAAAATGTTAGTGGGCATTCAAAAACAAAATAAAAAAATCCAACGTATTTTAAGAAAAGGCTCATCATGCATCTTAAAAATGACAATAGTTTCAAAATTATATAGAGTATGTTGAAAAACAATGTTCATCGCATATCTCAAATATTTGCATAGTGTTTTCAAAAATTTCATCACTTATTTAAAGAAGGTTCAATGTATATTTTTTGAAAAAGTTGGCAGGCACTCATCAAATGTTCAACGTATATTTAATAATGTTCATAGGTTATATTTTGAAATATTTTTATTGTTTTTAATTAAATTCATTATGTGTTAGAGAATTGTTCATCACATTCAAAAAATGCTCATAGAGTTCAAAAAAATGTGCATATTGTATTTTCATAAAATTATCGGCTATTCTAAAAAATGTTCAGTGTACACGAAGAATTTTCAGAAGAAATGTTTAACAATTTTTAGATACTTTGAATAGTTTTAGATACACGACGAAGAATTTTTAATAGATGATTATTTTTCTAAGAAAAATATGATTTTTTAGTACACAATGAACACTTTCTAGATACACATAAAAACCTAATACATGCCAAACATTTATGAAATATGTGTTGAGTATGTTTCTGAAAGACGCTATCAACCTTTTCAATGTATAATCTACATGGAAACACAATTAATACACGATGACAATTTTCTAAATATGTATCAGAAGTTTTTTTTTCCAAAAAGCTCTATGGACATTTTTAGCATATCTGATGAACATTTTTGTATTAACACAGTGAACATTTTTATGGGCGGTGAACAAAAAGAACCATAAAAAAGGAAACAAAATACACACTAGGAGCCGGGAAAAGAAAAGGAAAAGGAAAATGAACAGAAAAAAAGAAAAACACATAGAAAACCATATTAAAAAAATAATAAAACAAAACAAAATTGCCGGGAGTCGTTGTTCGCCTCCCTCGCTACTCGGTCGGTCCATCTCATGTCGCCATCTGGAGAGGGTACGCTAGGTCTCGTCATAAGCGCGATATAACATCCACTGTTTTCTGCAGCATCAAAGTCGTCGAAGGATATTAACATGGGGTGTGTCTGTTGGGGAACGCAGTAATTTCAAAAAAAATCCTACGCACACGCAAGATCATGGTGATGCATATCAACGAGAGGGGAGAGTGTTGTCCACGTACCCTCGTAGACCGTAAGCAGAAGCGTTATGACAATGCAGTTGATGTAGTCGGACGTCTTCACGATCGACCGATCCTAGTACCGAAAGTACGATACCTCCGCGATCTGCACACGTTCGGCTCGGTAACGTCCCATGAACTCACGATCCAGTAGAGTGTCGAGGGAGAGCTTCGTCAGCACGACGACGTGATGACGGTGATGATGATGCTACCGGAACAGGGCTTCGCCTAAGCACCGCTACGATATGACCGAGGTGGATTATGGTGGAGGGGGCACCGCACATGGCTAAGAGATCAATGATCAACTTGTGTGTCTATGGGGTGCCCCCTGGCCACGTATATAAAGGATGGAGGGAGGAGGAGGCCGGCCCTCATAGGGCGCGCCCAAAGTGTGGAGTCCTACTAGGACTCCCTAGTCCTAGTAGGATTCCTCCTCCCACATGGAATAGGAAAAAGGGAAGGGAGAAGGAGAAGGAAGGAAGGGGGCGTCCCCTTTCCCTAGTCCAATTCGGACCAGTCCATGGGGAAGGGGCACGGCCACCCTTGAGGCATTTCTCTCCTTTCCCGTATGGCCCATTAAGGCCCAATACGAATTCTCGTAACTCTCCGGTACTCCGAAAAATACCCGAATCACTCGAAACCTTTTCGATGTCCGAATATAGCCTTTCAATATATCGATCTTTACGTATCGACCATTTCGAGACTCCTTGTCATGTCCCTGATCTCATCCGGGACTCCGAACAAACTTCGGTCATCAAATCACATAACTCATAATGCAAATCATCGCAGAATGTTAAGCGTGCGGACCCTACAGGTTCGAGAACTATGTAGACATGACCAAGACTCATCTTCGGTCAATAACCAATAGCGGAAATTGGATGTTCATATTGGTTCCTACATATTCTACGAAGATCTTTATTGGTCAAACCGCATAACAACATACGTTGTTCCCTTTATCATCGGTATGTTACTTGCTCGAGATTCGATCGCCGGTATCTCAATACCTCGTTCAATCTCGTTACCGGCAAGTCTCTTTACTCGTTCAGTAATGCATCATCCCACAACTAACTCATTAGTCACATTGCTTGCAAGGCTTATAGTGATGTGCATTACCGAGAGGGCCCAGAGATACCTCTCCGACAATCGAAGTGACAAATCCTAATCTCGATCTATGCCAACTCAACAAGTACCATTGGAGACACCTGTAGAGCACCTTTATAATCACCCAATTGCATTGTGACGTTTGGTAGCACACAAAGTGTTCCTCTAGTATTCGGGAGTTGTATGATCTCATAGTCATAGGAACATGTATAAGTTATGGAGAAAGCAATAGCAACAAACTAAACGATCATCTTGCTAAGCTAACGGATGGGTCAAGTCAATCACATCATTCTCTAATGATGTGACCCCGTTAATCAAATGACAACTCATATCTATGGTTACGAAACATAACCATCATTGATTCAACGAGCTAGTCAAGTAGAGGCATACTAGTGACACTCTGTTTGTCTATGTATTCACACATGTACTAAGTTTCCGGTTAATACAATTCTAGCATGAATAATAAACATTTATCATGATATAAGGAAATATAAATAACAACTTTATTATTGCCTCTAGGGCATATTTCCTTTAGTCTCCCACTTGCACTAGAGTCAATAATCTAGTTCACATCGTCATGTGTTTTAACACCAATAGTTCACATCTTTATGTGATCAATTCACATCTCCATGTGATTAACACCCAAAGGGTTTACCAGAGTCAATAATCTAGTTCACATCGCTATGTGATTAACACCCAAAGAGTGATCATGTTTTGCTTGTCAGAGAAATTTAGTAAACGGGTCTGTCACATTCAGAGCCGTATGTATTTTGCAAATTTTCTATGTCTACAATGCTTTGCACGGAACTACTCTAGCTAATTGCTTCCACTTTCAATATGTATCTAGATCGAGACTTAGAGTCATCCAGATCGGTGTCAAAGCTTGCATCGACGTAACCCTTTACGATGAACCTTTTGTCACCTCCATAATCGAGAAACATATCCTTATTCCACTAAGGACAATTTTGACTGCTGTCCAGTGATCTACTCCTAGATCACTATTGTACCCTCTTGCCAAACTTATGGTGAGGTACACAATAGGTCTGGTACACAGCATGGCATACATTATAGAACCTATGACTGAGGCATAGGGAATGACTTTTCATTCTCTTTCTATTTTCTGCCGTGGTCGGGTTTTGAGTCTTTACTCAACTTCATACCTTGCAACACAGGCAAGAACCCCTTCTTTGACTTTTCCATTTTGAACTATTTCAAAATCTTGTCAAGGTATGTACTCATTGAAAATATATCAAGCGTCTTGATCTATCTCTATAGATTTTGATGCTCAATATGTAAGTAGCTTCATCAAGGTCTTTCTTTGAAAAACTCTTCTGAAACACTCCTTTATGCTTTCCAGAAAATTCTACATTATTTCCGATCAACAATATGTCATTCACATATACTTATCAGAAATGTTGTAGTGCTCCCACTCACTTTATTGTAAGTACATGCTTCACCGGAAGTCTGTATAAAACCATATGATTTGATCACTTTATCAAAGCATATATTCCAACTTCGAGATGCTTGCACCAGTCCATAGATGTATCGACAAAACCTTCTGGTTGCATCATATACAACTCTTCTTTAAGAAATCCATTAAGGAATGTAGTTTTGACATCCATTTGCCAGATTTCATAAAATGTGGAAATTTGCTAACATGATTTGGACAGACTTAAGCATCGCTACGAGTGAGAAAATCTCATCATAGTCAACACCTTGAACTTTGTCAAAACCTTTTTCGACAATTCGAGCTTTGTAGATAGTAACTCTACTATCAGTGTTCGTCTTCCTCTTGAAGATCCATTATTCTTAATGACTCACCGATCATCGGGCAAGTCAACCAAAGTCCACACTTTGTTCTCATACATGGATCCCATCTCACATTTCATGGCCTCAAGCCATTTCACGGAATCTGGGCTCATCATCGCTTCCTCATAGTTCGTAGGTTCGTCATGGTCAAGTAACATGACATCCAGAACAGGATTACCGTACCACTCTGGTGCGGAACGTATTCTGGTTGACCTACGAGGTTCAGTAGTAACTTGATCTGAAGTTTCATGATCATCATCATTAACTTCCTCACTAATTGGTGTAGGAATCACTAGAACTGATTTCTGTTATGAACTACTTTCCAATTAGGGAGAAGGTACAATTACCTCATCAAGTTCTACATTCCTCCCACTCACTTCTTTTGAGAGAAACTCCTTCTCTAGAAAGGATCCATTCTTAGCAACGAATATCTTGCCTTCGGATCTGCGATAGAAGGTGTACCCAACTGTTTCTTTTGGGTATCCTATGAAGAGGCACTTCTCCGATTTGGATTTGAGATGATCAGGTTGAAACTTTTTCACATAAGCATCGTAACCCCAAACTCTAAGAAATGACAACTTTGGTTTCTTGCCAAACCACAGTTCATATGGTATCATATCAACGGATTTAGATGGTGCCCTATTTAACATGAATGTAGTTATCTCTAATGCATAACCCCAAAACGATAGTGATGAATCGGTAAGAGACATCATAGATTGCAATGTATCCAATAAAGTACGGTTATGACGTTCGGACACACCATTATACTGTGGTGTTCCAGGTGGCATGAATTTTTGAAACTATTCCGCATAGTTTTAGTTGAAGACCAAACTCGTAACTCAAATATTCGTTTCCGCGATTAGATCGTAGAAATTTTATTTTCTTGTTACGATAATTTTCCACTTTCACTCTGAAATTCTTTGAACTTTTCAAATGTTTGAGACTTATGTTTCGTCAAGTAGATATACCCATATCTGCTCAAATCATCTGTGAAGGTCAGAAAAATAACGATACCCGCCGCGAGCCTCAACATTCATCGGACTGCATACATCAGTATGTATTATTTCCAACAAGTCTGTTGCTCGCTCCATTATTCCGGAGAACGGAGTCTTAGTCATTTTGCCCATGAGGCATGGTTCGAAAGCATCAACTGATTCATAATCAAGTGATTCCAAAAGCCCACCAGCATGGATTTTCTTCATGCGCTTTACACCAATATGACCTAAACGGCAGTGCCACAAATAAGTTGCACTATCATTATTAACTTTGCATCTTTTGGCTTCAATATTATGAATATGTGTATCACTACGATCGAGATTCAATAAACCATTCACCTTTGGTGTATGACCATTGCAGGTTTTATTCATGTAAACAGTAGAACAATTATTCTCTAACTTTAAATGAATAACCTTATTGCAATAAACATGATCCAATCATATTATTACTCAACGCAAACACCAAATAACATTTATTTTAGGTTCAACACTAATACCGAAGGTAAAGGGAGTGTGCGATGGTGATCTTATCAACCTTGAAATCACTTCCAACTCACATCATCACCTCGCCCTTAACTAGTCTCTGTTTATTTTGCGACTCCCGTTTCCAGTTACTACTCTTAGCAACTGAACCAGTACCAAATACTAAGGGGTTGCTATAAATACTAGTAAAATACACATCAATAACATGTATATCAAATATACTTTTATTCACTTTGCCATCCTTCTTATCCGCCAAGTATCTAGGGCAGTTCCACTTCCAGTGACCATTTCCTTTGCAGTAGAAGCACTCAGTTCCAGGCTGGGGTCTAGCTTTGGGCTTCTTCATGGGAGCAACAACTTGCTTGCTATTCTTCTTTAAAGTTCCTCTTTCTTTCCCTTTGCCCTTTTCTTGAAACAAGTGGTCTTGTTAACCATCAACACTTGATGCTATTTCTTGATTTCTACCTTCGCTGATTTCAGCATCGCGAAGAGCTTGGGAATTACTTTCGTCATCCCTTGCATATTATAGTTCATATCTAAGTTCTAGTAACTTGGTGATAGTGACTAGAGAACTTTGTCTATTACTATCTTATCTGGAAGATTAACTCCCACTTGATTCAAGCAATTGTAGTACCCAGAAAATCTGAGCACATACTCACCGGTTGAGCTATTCTCCTCCATCTTGTAGGCAATGTACTGTCAGAGGTCTCCTACCTCTCGACACGGGCATGAGTATGAAATACCAATTTCAACTTTTATAACATCTTATATGCTCTATGGCGTTCAAAAACATTTTTGAAGTCCCGGTTCTAAGCCGTAAAGCATGGTGCACTAAACTATCAAGTAGTCATCATACCGAGCTTTACCAAACGTTCATAACATCTGTATCTGCTCCTGCAATAGGTCCGTCACCTAGCGGTGCATCAAGGACATAATTCTTCTGTGCAGCAATGAGGATAATCCTTAGATTACGGAACTAGTCCGCATCATTGCTACTATCATCTATCAACATAGTTTTTCTCTAGGAACATATCAAAAATAAACGGGGAGCTACATCGCGAGCTATTGATCTACAACATCGTTATGCAAATACTATTAGGACTAAGTTCATGATAAATAAAAGTTCAATTAATCATATTACTTAAGAACTCCCACTTAGATAGACATCCCCCTAGTCATCTAAATGATCACGTGATCCAAATCAACTAAACCATGTCCGATCATCACGTGAGATGGAGTAGTTTTCAATGGTGAACATCAGTATGTTGATCATATCTACTATATGATTCACGCTCGACCTTTCGGTCTCCAGTGTTCCGAGGCCATATCTGCATATGCTAGGCTCGTCAAGTTTAACCCGAGTATTCCGCGTGTGCAAAACTGGCTTGCACCCGTTGTATGTGAATGTAGAGCTTATCACACCTGATCATCACATGGTGTCTCGGCACGACGAACTGTCGCAATGGTGCATACTCAGGGAGAACACTTATACCTTGAAATTTAGTGAGAGATCATCTTATAATGCTACCGCCGAACTAAGCAAAATAAGATACATAAAGGATAAACATCACATGCAATCAAAATATGTGACATGATATGGCCATCATCATCTTGTGCCTTTGATCTCCATTTCCAAAACACCATCATGATCTCTATTGTCACTAGGATGACACCATGATCTCCATCATCTTGATCTCTATCAACGTCGTCACATGGTCGTCTCATCAACTATTGCTTTTGTAACTATTGCTATTGCATAACAAAGTAAAGCAATTATATGGTGCTTGCATCTTATGCAATGAAGAGACAACCATAAGGCTCCTTCCAGTTGCCGATAACTTTAACAAAACATGATCATCTCATACAACAATTTATATCTAATCACGTCTTGACCATATTGAGGGAGTCCTGGACTAGGGGGTCCTCGAGCGTTCGGCCTGCTAGCCATGGGCTAGACTGATGGGCTGTGAAGATACGAAGACCGAAGACTGCACCCGTGTCAGGACAGGACTCTCCTTGGCGTGGAAGGCAGGCTTGGGGCGACTGGATATGTAGATTCCCTTCTTTGTAACCGACCTTGTGTAACCCTCGATCCTCCCGGTGTCTATGTAAACCGAAGGACTTAGTCCGGATAGGACACTCATCATCATAGCATACAAGCTAGACCTCTAGGGTTTAGCCATTACGATCTCGAGGTAGATCAACTCTTGTAGTACTCCTATTCATCAATATCAATCAAGCAGGACATAGGGTATTACCTCCATAGAGAGGGCCCGAACCTGGGTAAACATCACGTCCCTTGTCTCATGTTACCATCAACCTTAGACGCACAGTTCGGGACCCCCTACCCGAGATCCGCCGGTTTTGACACCGACATTGGTGCTTTCATTGAGAGTTCCACTGTGCCGTCGACAACAAGATCGATGTCTCGCCTTGTTCTCAAGGATAATATCACCACAAAAGGAACCCTAGCTTCAGGCCAAACCCTCTGGCTAGGCGGCTTTTCCATGACCGCCCGTTCGGTCATTAAGCCGACGATGACCTCTCGGGTCATCGAAAACCCCCTTCGTATCAACTCCGAATACTCCAAGCAGATGGATCTAGCAGAGCTTTCATCTTTAAACGAGCTCCTAGATCGCATCGCCGCCCTAGGGGTCGCTACAGACTACGATCGGATTGGGTTTAAACCCGATCAGAGAGAAATCAAATCTCCACCGATCACCCACCAGATAGCTGTAGTCGAGGAGCGAGTCAATAACTCTTCCTCCATATTGAGGATGGACTATGTTCGGATCTCCGGTCTCGAAGAGTAGGGCACCTACCCGCGAGGTGAAGCATCCTGCCCTCCGAAACATAGAATCGGACGACGGGCCTAAGAAATTAGTGGACATCCCGGAGCCCGATCTGTTAAGTTCAGAAGACCTTCAGACTCCGGATCCAAAACTGGGGCAGGGTTCAGATTTAAATCCACCCACCCACCCGAATACAAGCGCTTTCATAAGCATAAAACATCAGTCTCAGGAAACAGTCCACCACTTCGGGCCAGATTCCTTCTTGTCAAAAACAAGATTAAAGATTGCCGCGACGAGGAAGCGATCTCAGTGTTCCGCAACAATTGTAGGGATGAAGGAATCCTCAACGTTATCAACCGCCGTCGCATCCTACACTTCGCTGACTTGGCAACCATCATACAGAAGTACAGTGCAATGGAAAGCGCCTGGAAAACTCAAGCAGCTCGTTAGGAATCATCGGTCCCCACTCAACCCTTCATCCAGGCGAAAAGGGCGCACCCTTGCAACACGCCCGGTTCAATAGTAAAGAAATACAAGTCCAGTATGGGGCGCAGAACCGTTCTGGAAGGATGGCTCAATGGGCCATGCAAAATACACGACACACCGGATAACATACCAACACATAGCCTTAGAGCATGTTGGATACTCCGGCAAGTGCCAAGAGCGGCGAGGATATCCTCACCAAGAGTAACCCAGAACGACACCCCCCAGAGGACAACGACCCCAAAGTACTGACGGTCTTCGAGACGTTTGCCTCCAACAATAGGCGCAAGAGAGAACTACGCGGACTCGCCGAAGTCTATCAAATAGAAGCAATAAACCCTTGGAACGACATGGCTATAACTTTTAATGCCGGCGATGAGCCAAAATACAGGAAAGTCCGAGCACCAGCCGCCCTGGTCCTCAATCCAATTGTGGATGGCTTTCGACTTACCAAGGTCCTTATGGACGGCGGCAGCGGAGTAAACCTCATCTACGAAGATACACTCCACAAAATGGAAATAGACAGGAGCCGCATTGAGCAAAGCAGCACGACCTTCCGAGGAATTATCCCCAGTCGGAAGGCGCGGTGTGCGAGAAAAATAACACTCGACGTGGTATTCAGCACGCCTGCGAATTATCGGTCTGAAGAAATAACTTTCCAAGTGGCCCCTTTTAACAACGGGTATCACGCCCTCCTAGGGCGAGATGCATTTATGCGCTTCCAAGCGGTACCCCATTACGGATACATGAAGCTTAAGATGCCTGGGCCCAATGGTATAATCAGTCTAGCTAGTGATCCAGACATAGCACTCCGCGCCGAGAATAAAACCACATCCTTGGCCCTCGAGGCATTATCTGAAGCCCTCGTGGCCGAAGAATTAGCCGCGCTGCGCCCTACGGTGGACAGGGATGATGTCGTCCTAGACAAACGACCCAAATCCACCTCTTTCAAACCAACAGAAGAAATAGTCAAATTCCAAGTCCATCCAACGGACCCCAAAAAGACAGCATCCATCGGAGCACAATTAGATCCAACGGTTGATGTCGCGCTATGAGAGTTCCTGCACGAAAATTGGGATATATTCGCCTGGCACCCTTCTGATATGCTAGGAATCCCACGCGAGGTGGCCGAACACAGCCTCAATATATTAAAAGGATATAAACCGGTCAAGCAAACACTGCGGTGCTTTTCCGAACCCAAACATAAAGCTATGGGGGAGGAGCTAGCCAAGTTAATTGAGGCGGGATTCATCAGATAAATAAAACATCCGGACTGGCTGGCAAACCTGGTGATGGTACCAAAGGAGGACAAATCCTGGCGGTTGTGCGTCGATTTTAAAGACCTCAATAAGGCCTGCCCTAAGGATCCCTTCCCACTTCCCCGCATTGATCAAATGATTGATGCTACCGCAGGACACGACTCACTGTGTTTCCTGGATGCATATTCCGGATACCATCAAATCAAAATGAAGGAGTCCGATCAAGCTGCAACAACATTCATTACCCCATATGGGCCATTCTGCTTCAACACCATGCCCTTCGGGCTCAAGACGCCCGCACCACATACCAACACATGATTCAAACATGCCTGGAGCAGCAGATCGGCAAGATAGTTGAAGCTTACGTGGACGACGTTGTCATCAAAACTAGGCACGTCGAAACATTAATAGACGATTTACGTCTCACATTTGATAACCTCCGCGCGTATGACATCAAGCTCAATCCTGAAAAGTGCGTTTTCAGTGTCCCCGCCAGAAAACTACTGGGCTTCATCGTTTCCAACAGAGGAATTTGTCGTGGAATTGTCATGGCAGATGTCCTAGCAAAAGGACTTAGTCGTAGGGCCATCGCAACTAGGAAGCTTAAAGGGTTAATCAGGACAAAGGACACGAGAGGTTTATACTAGTTCGACCCCTTATGGTGAAGGTAAAAGCCTATGTCTAGTTGGGTTTGGAATTGCTGAGGTTTCGATGACCAGGGAGTGAATCCGCTTTGCCTGGCTTCGAGTTGTTGTTTCTTGTCCTAAGCCGCCGCCGGGTCGTCCCCTTATATACATGGGTTGACGCCTGGCGGCCTACAGAGTCCCGGTCGGCTCATAAAACATGTCCGGCTCGGTGACTTCTTTTATATGCCTTTCTTTACAAGTCTTTCTTTACATACGACGATTTACAATATTGGGCCTCAAGCCGCCTCCGGGCTTTAGGCCTTCTACAAGCCTTAATAAACTATCACCTTGAATATTACTGGGCTTCTTTTGTAACCCACCATTGGGGTTAACCCGGCCCCTCCTGGGTGGGTCATATCTGGTAGCTATATTCCCAACATTAGGCCCCAGGTTGACTTGAACTTTGTTCTTTGTCAATCTTCAATACTTAGACAAAATCCATCTTCCTCTCTCTGTAAAAATTCTGTAACCCGCCATGACATCATCTTCTGAAAACACAAAAAACTGTTATGACGTCATCCTCAATGGATCTTTATCTTTTAATGTCTTCCGAGAATCGAGGCGTCCGTTTAGTTGGATAATCATTATTTGGGTCTTCCTCTATTTTTGCGCCTGCCTGTCTGCTTATCCTCTTATAAATAGGCACGATCTGGTCTTTCTCATTCTTCCCTCTCTTCGTCTTCTTCCTCTCGCAAGCCCACCGTTGCTCGAGCTCTGCCGCCGTTGCAGAGCACTTCGTCTTCGTCGACCTTGGCCGCTCCATCAACCAGAATTGGTCCACAGAACGGCGGCGGCTCTCCGTGGAAGATTCATGGCTGTAAGTGTTTGCCCTCCTGTTCCTCAGATCCGCATTAGGGTTTCTAGGTTTTCTGCGTGTTCTTTGCAGTTCATCTCACTTTCTTCTACTGCAGCTTCTTCTTGATCCAAAAAAGAACATGCACTAGTGCAGTAGTTGTTTTGTGCCCATCCTTGATACCAGTAGATTCCTTTTCCTGGTACAAAGGCCTCATTAGAACTCACGAACTCATCTGTGCTAGATTTTTAGGTCTAGAATATTTTCCATTTTGAACGGCCATTTGATCCAGAATAATATCAAGAAATTAGGGAACTTGTTTGCCTCAACACTTAGCCAATTCTGTTTGGGTTTCCTTCAAATGTCTTTAGTCATGGCGGCTTATGGCGCCGGCTTACTTTTCCCTTATATGACATTAGCCCTTACTTAAGCCGCCATTACTTATTTGCACCATCATCATTTAACTTTTAATTTAACCATTGAATTGAACCGGCATGTTTCTATCGTTTCAGTTTGTCCTCTGATCATCATGCCATCAAAGGCACCGACTGTCTGCAACTGGGTCCCTTCCACAATCACCTAAGATAACTTGAAGGAATTCTTCACCATAGGATTTTTTTCCAGGGAAAAATGTTATGTCTTACCGTGCACCTAATCCGGATGAGGAATGGCCCAATCCCAAAGACGGTGAAGTCATTGTCTTCTCTGACCATATGAATCGGGGTTTTTCACCACCCGGCTCAAAGTTCTTCAGAGACATTCTTCATTTTTTCAAACTTCACCCTCAAGATCTTGGACCCAATTCCATATCCAATATCTGTAATTTCCAAGTTCTCTGTGAGGTGTATCTTCAAGAAGAGTCGACTGTAGAACTCTTCAGAGAGTACTTTTATCTGAACCGCCAAAATGAATGTACCAATGGCCCTAGCTTAGAACTTGGGGGAATCTCAATTCAGCGCCGATAGGGCACTGTCTTTCCCCTAATAGTCTTACCGAGTCATCCCAAAGACTAGAATCAGACCTGGTTCTATTGCCAAGACACGTCCCCAGCCAATGAAAAGCCACTGCCGGGTTATCGCGCAGAGCGTCTGGATTCCAAGTTTGCGCTCCCTGATAAGCTTACTGCCGCTGAACGCAAGTAGCTTATTCCATCTATTAAAAGGATTAATGCCTTATTGGGGAATGGCTTAACCAGAGTTGACTTGACTCGTTGCTGGATCTCGTGGCGGGTCATCCCTCTAAGCCGCCGATCCAGATTGATGTATGACTATGGTGGAGTGATAACCCACAAGTATAGGGGATCGTAACAGTTTTTGATAAGTAAGAGTGTCGAACCCAACGAGGAGCTAAAGGCAGAACAAATATTCCCTCAAGTTCTATCGACCACCGATACAACTCTATGTACGCTTGACGTTCGCTTTACCTAGAACAAGTATGAAACTAGAGTACTTTGTAGGTGTTGTTGGATAGGTTTGCAAGATAATAAAGATTACGTAAATAAAAAGTAGGGGCTGTTTAAGTAAAGACACAATAAAGTAAATATAGCGAGTGTGGAAAAGTGGTGGTAGGAGTTGCGAAATTGCCCCTAAGCAATTGACTACTTTACTAGACCGATAGCAAGTATTATGTGGGAGAGGCCACTGCTAGCATGTCATCCCTGACTTGGAATTCTATGCACTTATGATTGAAACTAATAGCAAGCATCCGCAACTACTAACGTTCATTAAGGTAAAACCCAACCATAGCATTAAGATATATTGGCCCCCCTTCAATCACGTATGCATCAATTTCTATGCTAGGTCGAAGCTTCTGTCACTCTTGCCCTCCAATACATAGTCCTATCAACATATAGCTAACCCTAGGGTGTGATCCACACGCGCGCTCATATGATGGGCACCAAAGGACATCAACATAACCACAAGCAAATTAAATCAATCATAGCAATTCATCAACCACCGATAGGACAACGAAAATCTACTCAGACATCATAGGATGGTAACACATCATTGGATAATAATATGAAGCATAAAGCACCATGTTCAAGTAGAGGGTACATCGGGTTGCGGGAGAGTGGACCGCTGTAGATAGAGGGGGGGTAGGTGATGGAGATGTTGGTGAAGACGGCGGAGGTGTTGGTGTAGATCGTGGTGATGATGATGATGGCCACGGCAGCGTTCTGGCGCCACCAGAAGAGAAGGGGAGAGGGGGCCCCTTCGTCTTCTTCTTCCTTGACCTCCTCCCTAGATGGGAGAAGGGTTTACCCTCTGGTCCTTGGCCTCCATGGCATGGGAGGGGCGAGAGCCCCTCCGAGATTGGATTTGTCTCTCTGTCTCTCTCTCTCTTTCTGCGTTCTGTTCTGCTGCCCTTTCACCGTTTCAGGTATATATGGAGATCCGTAACTCCGATTTGATCGAAACCTTCGCCGTGATTTTTTTCCAAAGATTAGCTTTCTTGCGGCCGAAGAAGGGCATCAATCGCCTTACGGGTGGCCCATGAGGGTCAGGGGCGCGCCCCCTGCCTCGTGGCCACCTCGGGCACCGTCTTGCGTGGATTTTTCTTCCGGAATTTTCCAAATATTCTAAAAATAAGCTCCGTCTGTTTTTATCCCGTTTGGATTCCGTTTGATATGGATATTCTGCAAAACCAAAAACATGCAATAAACATGAACTGGCACTAGGCACTGGATCAATATGTTAGTCCCAAAAATAGTATAAAAAGTTGCCAAAAGTATATGAAAGTTGTAGAATATTGGCATGGAACAATCAAAAATTATAGATACGATGGAGACGTATCATGGAGGCCCAAATGACTCTCTTCGTCACAGCTTCGTTCAACTAACTGAAGAAGATATTGTTTCAATGTCAACTCTCCTGGTGAATGGCAAATATGAAGACTGTAGTAAATTCGGGTTGAACCCCTTCTGCAAACTTAACCCGGCGCCAGAGATAAAAGAATGCCTGACCTCCTTCTCTTTGTATTTTCCTCAGCAGTTTTAAATACATGCATGACCTTTATCTTGTTTATTTGTTTATAGGCCAAACCTGACTTCTGGAAAGCCAAGTATGACCATGAAGCTGCCAAGAGGCTAGAGTCGCCGCCATAGCCGCCAGGAAGACGACCCGGAGGTCCAATAAGAAAAGGAGCACCGCTGAGGACCTGTTAAAGCTTGATGATGATTCTGAGTTGGAGGTAGCCTTTGAATCCCTTGGCCAGTTTTTTAATAACCTTATTGACACTGACTATTGCCAGGACGACACGGGGGCCAGTCAGGTCGTAGAAGAAGAGGTAACTATTTCCTCCGACCCAAGCCCTTTGCCAAGACAGAAACTTCGACTGGTAACCCGGAAAGTAAGGTTTTCACACCCTTTGGCTTATTTGGACCCTCATTTTATTTTGAAAAAGCAGCAACATGAGAGCCGTCGTCAGGCCCGGAATGACGATGAACCGCCTTCCGTTTTACAACAAACTCCTAAAAAATGCCAGAATAAGGTATCTTTTATCTTCATCTTTTGCTTTTCATTAATGTATCTACTCCCTTGCATTACTAACTTTATTTTATTTTTGCAGGAGGTTTCTCACTCTTCCGGCGACTCATCTCGGACTCAACTTCCGGCCTTCAAGACTGCCCCTAGGTAAGGAAAAATCATCTTTCCTCTATGTCTTTCAAACTGCATCATTGTACTAACTGTCTCATAAAATCTTTCTTAGTGGTCAAGCCAAATCTAAGAAGGCCAAGGTGATTAAACCGGCGGAAGACCCGCAAGTTCTTGCACCTGAACCGGCATGCCAACTTCTCCCCCTCGAATTGAAGCACCAGAAGACCCGGCTGCCAATACTCAATTGGACCCTCCTGAACCGTCAGCCGATGATGCCATTGTTAATCCTTGTACCGACAGACCATCCGGTTCAGCTAACCCGCCAACATCTTCTGATCATGAAGTTCTGGTCACTGGCAGCAGATTTTTTGAACCGGGGACCCCCACTATGTTAGCCCGGCACACTACAAAACAAGAAGCCTTGGAGAAGCAGAAAGTGCGTTTTGATATCTCTCACTACACTCATCTGAATGCCAGTGACATACTGTCCGGCTATCTCAGTCATGTTCATTCCAGCCGTGAGTCAGAAATTGAGATGGTCAAGCAATTGCAGCTGAAATATGAGGTATGTTCTCCGGTTTACTTATACTCTGCCAGCGCCCAAGTCTTCAGATGATGAACCAGGATGATCTGTAGACTTTATGATATAGATTGATACTTTCTCTCTAAGTTTTTCAAAAGTCCAACGAAGTAGTATGAACTTCACTTGTAGTCCCCAAGTGCCGGCTCAATTGATCATAAATGAACCGGTACTTAACTTCATAACTGTCCCAATGAACATTGCAATCTGGCTTAATCTTGAGAAACTTTCTGAATATCATGCATTAGCCCCCAAGTGCCAAGTGTTACTTTGTAAGGCACTTGGGACTTGAAATATATAAGAGTTATAAAAAATTGCTTTGGCAGACATTAGCCCCCAAGTGTCAAGTGGTATTGCGGTGCATAGTACTTGAGACTTGAACCTTTATAACTTTTAGCTCAAATCTTGACACACCTGTGTATGTTTTGTAGAACGCCCTATCTGAATTGGGCTCTCAATTAACTGATGCAAAGACCCGGATGACGGATCAAGAGGTAGAAATCAAGACTGCTGACTCTAAACTCCAATTAAGTCTTTCTGAGACAGAAAAATTGAATACTAGCTTGACTGCAAAGAAGAAATCCTGGGCCGAAGAAAAGACGCTGCTGATCCAACATGCTGAAAAAGCTGAAGCGGCTCTTGAGGAGGTTACCATGGAGCTTACCGGCTTAAATAACCGGGTGTCTCAAATGGTTTCCGCCATCTTTGGTAAGTCATCTGTACTAGTCATTTATACCTTCTTTTGACCCGGAATATAAGCTGCTTGCTGAGCCTTAGTTTAATACTCGCAGGTCCATGTAGCAAAAATCTGAGCCAAGATAGTGTGACCAAACTAAAGGTGGTTTATACCTTGGTGGAGCAATTGTACACTGGCGCTCAACGAGAACTTGCCACCATCTCCCCTGCCAACCAAGGACCCAATCGGCTGAGCGATGTCTTGAAGAAGTTGTCAATCTTACCCGGTAGGTTTCAAGAGGTCAAACGATCCTGCGCCAGAGCCGGAGCCCTGACTACCCTGAGCCGCTCCAAAGCCTGGGTGCTAGATCTAGACCCGAAGGATGTAGCTAAGGGGTACCCTGCCGTGAAGGAAGACGGGACCCTATTTGAGCAAGATGACTTCATTGCCTGCGTAAGGGGAGTTCGACCTCAAGCTACCGTTCTTGGAGATGAAACCAACATTGACAAATATCAGCCGGGTTTTGATTTGGAGAATAAGAAGATGGCGACTCCCTCTTACAAGGTGACAGATCTTATCCCACCGGTTCGTCAACATACGTTTACTCCAGAAGTTGATCCGGCCGGCCTGATTGATGACGAACCAGAGTTCATTGCCCTGAACGGCTTTGACTGGTCCAATCCCAGCTTCCAATCAGCAGAAGGAGGTGAACCGGCGAGGGGAGAGTTATAACCATCTTGTGGGCTCTTCAAAAGCCTTGTAATAGATTTAGCTTGAAACAAATGCATATTTTGCCTATGCCATCGTGCATAAGATACCGTGTGTGACTCTTTGCTTCCTGATGTCAATATATGTGTCACATCTATGGTTATATCTGTAATATTTCAGCTATGTTCCTGCAGCAAAGGAAAAATCTAGTTTGGCGGTTTAGCACCGAACAGGTCAGAACACCCGGTACATGACCAATGGTTTTATCATAGTAGAAAAAACAGAAACAGACATGAAAATAAACAAGGTTGAAACAACCTTTGATTAACGAAAAGAAACAGAAAAACTGTTCATAAATAACAGTCATACATGTATCCTTTGCATCTGGACCACCGGTTTATTTGACCCGGGTGATGAGGTTGATGACCCAGTCTGTTTTGAGAAGTCAATGCTTCTATATACCTGATGACAATCATGCCTTGGCGGCTTATTGTCAAATAGTCAAGCCGGTGAAAAAACCGTGCTGATTGTTTTAAATTTGAGACAACAAAGACCAGTAAGACAAAAATAGCAGATTGCAAACAATATAAATTAACTTTTTAACTGAAAGCTGGGGGTTTCTGATTCGAATATGATCAGTAAACCGGACCAAAGGGGTTAAGCTAAGATTCGGATACGATCATATAGCCCCCAGTGGCTTTGGCGTTGCGCCGATCAAGAGGGTACCGACAGCTATGTTCTCTTTGGTTCGAATACGACCTATGTTTGAACAGGAAGCCCCCAAATGACCTTGAGAGGTTTTTAACGACCCTGGTTCGAATACGATCCAAGTCAGACCCAAAAGGGGTTAAGCTATGATTCGGATACGATCTGGAAGCCCCCTAGTGAGTTTGGCTTTGAGCCGATCAAGAGGGTTACGACAGCTATGTTCTCTTTGGTTCGAATACGACCTATGTTTGAACAGGAAGCCCCCAAGTGATCATGAGGTTTACAGCTAGATTCGAGTACGATCATAAGCCGGACCAAAGAGGTTAAACTCGATTCAGATATGATCAGCTCCTTAATAGTCATTTAAATAATGAAAATAGTAAAGGTATATGATCTTTGAAGAGGAAACATGACAGAGGTCCTGCTTTATTACTTATCATAGTATATACAACGTCAAAGTATGTACATGATGAGAGTCGGTGGCTCAAGTGTAGTATGGCCGAAGTTGAGCAATGTTCCACGGCCGGCAGGTCTCCTCCTCTGACTTACGTGAGTCTTTGTGCTCTCGAACGTCGATGAGGTAATACAACCCGTTCTTTAAATTCTTGCTGACCACAAAGGGTCCTTCCCAAGGCGGGGTAATACGTCTCCAATGTATCTATAATTTTTGATTGCTCCATGCTATATTATCTACTGTTTTGGACAATATTGGGTTTTATTATCCACTTTTATATTATATTTGGGACTAACCTATTAACCGAAGGCCCAGCCCAGAATTGATGTTTTTTTGCCTATTTCAGTGTTTCGAAGAAAATGAATATCAAACGGAGTCGAAACGGAATGAAATCAACTCGAGAAGTTATTTTTGGAAGGAAAGCTACCGGATGGACTTGGACCCCACGTCAGGAGCCAAGGGAGGTGCTCACGAGGGTGGGGGCGCCCCCCTTAGGGCGCGCCCCTGCTTCGTGCACCCATATATACTTCCTGCACCCATATAAGCTCCACCGACGTACTTCCGGCACCCATATATACTCACGTACCCTGAAATTTCCAGAACAGACAATAGATCGGGAGTTCCGCCGCCAGAAGCCTCCGTAGCCACCGAAAGCCAATCTAGACCCATTCCGGCACCCTGCCGGAGGGGGGAATCCCTCTCCGGTGGCCATCTTCATCATCCTGGTGCTCTCCATGACGAGGAGGGAGTAGTTCTCCCTCGGGGCCGAGGGTATGTACCAGTACCTATGTGTTTGATCTCTCTCTCTCTCTCTCTCGTATTCTTGAGATGATACGATCTTGATGTATCGCGAGCTTTGCTATTATATTTGGATCCTATGATGTTTCTTTTCCCCTCTACTCTCTTGTAATGAATTGAGTTTCCCCTTTGAAGTAATCTTATCGGATTGAGTCTTTAAAGATTTGAGAACACTTGATGTATGTCTTGCCGTGCGTATCTGTGGTGACAATTGTTGGAAATATACCCTAGAGGCAATAATAAAAGCATTATTATTATATTTCTTTGTTCATGATAATTGTCTTTATTCATGCTATAATTGTGTTATCCGGAAATCGTAATACATGTGTGAATAATAGACACCAACATGTCCCTAGTAAGCCTCTAGTTGACTAGCTCGTTGATCAACAGATAGTCATGGTTTCCTGACTATGGACATTGGATGTCATTGATAACGAGATCACATCATTAGGAGAATGATGTGATGGACAAGACCCAATCCTAAACATAGCACAAGATCGTATAGTTCGTTTGCTAGAGTTTTTCCAATGTCAAGTATCTTTTCCTTAGACCATGAGATCGTGTAACTCCCGGATACCATAGGAGTACTTTGGGTATACCAAATGTCACAACGTAACTGGGTGACTATAAAGGTATACTACGGGTATCTCCAAAAGTGTCTGTTGGGTTGACATGGATCAAGACTGGGATTTGTCACTCCATATGACGGAGAGGTATCACTGGGCCCACTCGGTAATGCATCATCATAATGAGCTCAAAGTGACCAAGTGTCTGGTCACGGGATCATGCATTACGGTACGAGTAAAGTGACTTGCCGGTAACGAGATTGAACGAGGTATTGGGATACCGACGATCGAATCTCGGGCAAGTAACATACCGATTGACAAAGGGAATTGTATACGGGGTTGCTTGAATCCTCGACATCGTGGTTCATCCGATGAGATCATCGAGGAGCATGTGGGAGCCAACATGGGTATCCAGATCCCGCTGTTGGTTATTGATCGGAGAGGGATCTCGGTCATGTCTACATGTCTCCCGAACCCGTAGGGTCTACACAATTAAGGTTCGGTGACGCTAGGGTTGTAGGGATATGTATATGCAGTAACCCGAATGTTGTTCGGAGTCCCGGATGAGATCCCGGACATCATGAGGAGTTCCGGAATGGTCCGGAGGTAAAGATTTATATATGGGAAGTCCTGTTTCGGCCATCGGGACAAGTTTCGGGGTCATCGGTATTGTGCCGGGACCACCGGAAGGGTCCCGGGGGTCCACCGGGTGGGACCACCTGTCCTGGGGGGGCCACATGGGCTGTAGGGGGTGCGCCTTGGCCTACATGGTCCAAGGGCACCAGCCCCAAGAGGCCCATGCGCCTAGGGTTTCAAGGAGGAAGAGTCCTAGGAGGGGAAGGCACCTCCTAGGTGCCTTGGGGAGGAGGGATTCCTCCCCTTGGCCGCACTACCCTAGGAGATTAGATCTGCTAGGGCCGGCGCCCCCCCCCTTGGCCCTCCTATATATAGTGGGGAGATGGAGGACTTCTTACCTTGATCTTTGGTGCCTCCCTCTCCCTCTCCAAGACCTCCTCCTCCTCCATAGTGCTTGGCGAAGCCCTGCCGGAGTACTGCAGCTCCATCAACACCATGCCGTCATGCTGCTGCTGGAACCATCTTCCTCAACCTCTCCTTCCCCCTTGCTGTATCAAGAAGAAGGAGACGTCGCTGCTCCGTACGTGTGTTGAACGCGGAGGTGCCGTCCGTTCGGTGCTAGGATCTTTGGTGATTCGAATCACGTCGAGTACGACTCCCTCATCCCCGTTCTTTGAACGCTTCCGCTCGCGATCTACAAGGTACGTAGATGCATCCAATCACTCGTTGCTAGATGAACTCCTAGATGGATCTTGGTGAAACCGTAGGAAATTTTTTGTTTTCTGCAACATTCACCAACAGTGGTATCAGAGCTAGGTCTATGCGTAGTTCTCTTGCACGAGTAGAACACAATTTGTTGTGGGCGTTGATGTTGTCAACTTTCTTACCGCTACTAGTCTTATCTTGTTTCAACGGTATTGTGGGATGAAGCGGCCCGGACCAACCTTACACGTACGCTTACGTGAGACCGGTTCCACCGACTAACATGCACTAGTTGCATAAGGTGGCTGGCGGGTGTCTGTCTCTCCCACTTTAGTTGGAGCGGATTCGATGAAAAGGGTCCTTATGAAGGGTAAATAGAAGTTGACAAATCACGTTGTGGCTTTCACGTAGGTAAGAAAACGTTCATGCTAGAACCCTATTTCAGCCACGTAAAACTTGCAACAACAATTAGAGGACGTCTAACTTGTTTTTGCAGCAAGTGCTTTGTGATGTGATATGGCCAAAGTTGTGATGAATGATGAATGATATATATGTGATGTATGAGTTGTTCATGCTATTGTAATAGGAATCACGACTTGCATGTCGATGAGTATGACAACCGGCAGGAGCCATAGGAGTTGTCTATATTTTTTGTATGACCTGTGTGTCATTGAGAAACACCATGTAAATTACTTTACTTTATTGCTAAACGCGTTAGCCATAGTAGTTGAAGTAATAGTTGGCGAGCAACTTCATGGAGACACAATGATGGAGATCATGATGATGGAGATCATGGTGTCATGACGGTGACAAGATGATCATGGAGCCCCAAGATGGAGATCAAAGGAGCTATGTGATATTGGCCATATCATGTCACTATTATTATTTTATTGCATGTGATGTTTATCATGTTTTTCATCTTGTTTACTTAGAACGACGGTAGTAAATAAGATGATCCCTCATAATAATTTCAAGAAAGTGTTCCCCCTAACTGTGCACCGTTGCGACAGTTCGTTCGTTTCTAAGCACCACGTGATGATCGGGTGTGATAGATTCCAACGTTCACATACAACGGGTGTAAGATAGATTTACACATGCAAACACTTAGGTTGACTTGACGAGCCTAGCATGTACAGACATGGCCTCGGAACACAGAAGACTGAAAGGTCGAGCATGAGTCGTATAGAAGATACGATCAACATGAAGATGTTCACCGAGGTTGACTAGTCCGTCTCACGTGATGATCGGACACGGCCTAGTTGACTCGGATCGTGCTATACTTAGATGAAAAGAAGATGGATGTCTATCTAAGTGGGAGTTCATTGAATAATTTGATTGGATGAACTTAATTATCATGAACTTAGTCTAAAATCTTTACAATATGTCTTGTAGATCAAATGGCCAACGTAGTCCTCAACTTCAACGCGTTCCTAGAGAAAACCAAGCTGAAAGACGATGGCAGCAACTATACGGACTGGGTCCGGAACCTGAGGATCATCCTCATAGCTGCCAAGAAAGATTATGTCCTACAAGCACCGCTAGGTGACCCGCCTGTCCCACAGAACCAAGACATTATGAACGCTTGGCAGACACGTGCTGATGACTACTCCCTCGTTCAGTGCGGCATGCTTTACAGTTTAGAGCCAGGGCTCCAAAAGCGTTTTGAGAGACATGGAGCATATGAGATGTTCGAAGAGCTGAAAATGGTTTTTCAAGCTCATGCCCGGGTCGAGAGATATGAAGTCTTCGACAAATTCTTTAGCTGTAAGATGGAGGAAAATAGTTCTGTCAGTGAGCACATACTCACTATGTCTGGGTTACATAACCGCTTGACTCAGCTGGGAGTTAATCTCCCGGATGATGCGGTCATTGACAGAATCCTCCAGTCGCTTCCACCAAGCTACAAGAGCTTTGTGATGAACTTCAATATGCAGGGGATGGAAAAGACCATTCCTGAGGTATTTGCAATGCTGAAATCAGCAGAGGTAGAAGTCAAGAAGGAACATCAAGTGTTGATGGTCAATAAAACCACTAAGTTCAAGAAGGGCAAGGGTAGAAAGAACTTCAAGAAGGACGGCAAGGGAGTTGCCGCGCTCGGTAAGCAAGCTGCCGGGAAGAAGCCAAAGAATGGACCCAAGCCCGAGACTGAGTGCTTTTATTGCAAGGGAAGTGGTCACTGGAAGCGGAACTGCCCCAAATACTTAGCAGACAAGAAGGCCGGCAAAACAAAAGGTATATGTGATATACATGTAATTGATGTGTACCTTACCAGTACTTGTAGTAGCTCCTGGGTATTTGATACCGGTGCAGTTGCTCACATTTGTAACTCAAAGCAGGAGCTGCGAAATAAGCGGAAACTGGCGAAGGACGAGGTGACGATGCGCGTCGGGAATGGTTCCAAGGTCAATGTGATCACCGTCGGCACACTACCTCTACATTGACCTACGAGATTAGTTTTAAACCTCAATAATTGTTATTTAGTGCCAGCTTTGAGCATGAACATTGTATCAGGATCTCGTTTAATTCGAGATGGCTACTCATTTAAATCCGAGAATAATGGTTATTCTATTTATATGAGAGATATGTTTTATGGTCATGCTCCGATGGTGAATGGTTTATTCTTTCTCGAGCATAATGCTACACATGTTCATAGTGTGAAAACCAAAAGATGTAAGGTTGATAATGATAGTCCCACATACTTGTGGCACTGCCGCCTTGGTCACATAGGTGTCAAACGCATGAAGAAGCTCCATGCAGATGGACTTTTAGAGTCTCTTGATTATGAATCATTTGACACGTGCGAACCATGCCTCATGGGTAAAATGACCAAGACTCCGTTCTCAGGAACAATGGAGCGAGCAACCAACTTATTGGAAATCATACTGTCGGTGTACTAGAGTAGGGGTACCCTAGTATCCCGAACTCGTGCACGGGCAGTTGCAGCGCCCCGCGGCAAGGCTTGCCGGGTGACCGCCAAGACCCTCCGTGGCTCCCTCGAAGACCATTCAAGAACAAAGTACTCAAACCAAGGCCCCGGCAAGAGGAGCTTGCCGGGAAGGCCAACCCAGGCCCCAGCAAGAGGATCTTGCCGGGAAGAGACAAGACCCCGGCAAGAGGAGCTTGCCGGGAAGGCCACTCAAGGCATACCAAGAAAGCTTGCCGTGATGCGCCCTGCGTCCCGGCAAGGCCCGGTGAGTGACAAGCTCCCAAACACGACAAGACGATGACCGCGGCAAGGAGCTTGCCGCGGGAAAACCCCCACTTCGTGCCCGAGCTCCAGCACACCTGCTAGCGTGTCGCTCTAGGACTCTCCCAAGCACACGTGGCAGGAGGCTGCGCAGCTAGGGGTGCGAGGTGGCAAGCGGAGATGAAGAGAAGGCCATCATGGCAAACGGTGGCGCTCCTAACGGTCACTTTTTGCACTATTTAGGCAACTCAGACAGGCATTTAATGCCCTTGTCCCCTGCCGTCAGAGTTAGGTAGGGTGCACTGTATCCACAGTAGCGGTAGCTGCACCTACCGCATCCTTTTCCAGTTTTACCCTTCTTGTCTACGTTGCCCCCTGTCGGTGACCCCTTGAAAGTATAAAAGGAGGCCCAGGCGCAACGGAGAAGGGGTTGGGAGTTTCGGCCGGCTCGGCTCATTCGGAAGCACCAGGAACACTCTCACGCTCAGTCTGGCAGCGTCCATCGCTCCTGAGCAAGAATCCAATATACACAAACAAGTAGCAGTAGGGTTTTACGCATCCGTGCGGCCCGAAGCTGGGTAAAAAACCGCTCGCGTGTACTGCCTCGATCCGCTCTTTGTGCGGCCTCCGCCCCCCACCGAACCGAAAGGGGCCCTGTCCCCATAGGTGTTGGTGGAATCAGCCTCCCCGACATCTCTGGCGCGCCAGGTAGGGGTCGAACCTACGGCCTTCCGCTTAGGAAACGGAAGCCGCCGCCAAGAAGGTCCCCAAGATCGACGCCAAGAGTGCTGAGGAGCAGTCTGCTCCGGCGAACCTCTTGGTTTGTTCCGTTGAAGCAAACGCTCCCGGCAAGTTTTGCTCCGGCAAGCTTGCCGGGGAATATCACGCTCCGGCCGAACCGCAGGTTCTTGCCGTAGAAGCGGATGTTCCCGTAGCAACAGATACGCCTTTAGTCCTTGTTGTCGAGCCATAAGCTCCAGCATGGGCGCAGCAGATTGTCCATTTCCTTCAGACAGGAGAGCTTCCCGAAGAGCAAGAAGAAGCTGAAAGAGTAGCCCGGCAGTCAAGTATGTACAAGTTTGTCGACAACACACTGTACAGAATAAGACTCAACGGTGTGAAATTGAAGTGCATTCGCCAGGAAGATGGACAACAGCTGTTGGCAGAGATACATGGAGGCATATGTGGTCACCACATTGGCGCAAGAGCGCTTGTCGGCAAAGCATTCCGACAAGGCTTCTTTTGGCCGACAGCCCTCCAGGATGCAACTGCACAAGTAACCAAGTGTGAAGTGTGCCAGTTCCATTCCAAGCAGATACACCAGCCAGCTCAAGCTCTCCAGACGATCCCTTTATCCTGGCCATTTTCGGTCTGGGGGCTCGACATCCTCGGCCCCTTCCCCCGAGCCGTCGGGGGCTTTGAGTTCTTGTACGTTGCAATCGACAAGTTCACAAAGTGGCCGGAAGTGGAACCAGTGAGGAAGGTGACAGCACAGTCAGTAGTCAAGTTCTTCAGGTCGATTGTTTGCCATTTCGGGGTTCCTAACAGGATCATCACCGACAACGGCACGCAATTTACGAGCCACACCTTCATGCAGTATGTCCAAGATCTTGGCGCCAAGGTCTGCTTCGCTTCTGTTGCTCACCCGAGAAGCAACGGTCAAGCGGAGAGGGCAAATGCTGAAGTGCTGTGAGGCCTCAAGACCAGAACTTTCAACAGGCTGCACAAGTGCGGAAGAAACTAGATCGAGGAGCTGCCGGTGGTTCTTTGGTCGATCAGGACGACGCCAAATCGAGCCACTGGCCAGACACCCTTTGCTCTAGTCTATGGAGCAGAGGCAGTTCTCCCCACGGAACTCGTTTACGGGTCACCTCGAGTGCTCGCTTATGATGAGCTCGAGCAAGAGCAGCTGCGGCAAGATGACGCGCTGCTCCTTGAGGAAGACCGTCTCCAGGCTGCTGTGCGAGCCGCTCGCTACCAGCAAGCTTTGCATCGCTACCATAGCCGCAAAGTTAAAGCCAGGAGCTTTGAGGAAGGCGACCTTGTTCTTCAGCGTGTTCAGTCCGCCAAGAATTCCAACAAGTTGACGCCGAAGTGGGAAGGCCCTTATCGGGTGAAACGAGTCACTAGGCCTGGCGATGTCCGCCTTGAGACCGAAGATGGCACTCCGGTGAGCAACTCCTGGAACATCGAACATCTTCGTAAGTTTTACCCGTAAGGCGCGGTTGCCGGAAGCTTTTCCGGCAACCACCTTTTGTACAAGTCTTGCCGCTGTTGCATGTAATCCTTTGTACAAAGCCGGGCGCAGACCCCTTGCACCAGCAAAGCTCATGTGCCCCGCACATCTTGTCAGTTTTTTATGCTATAATCCTTTTTCGCATATGTTATCTGACACTTTGTGCAGCACTAGACCCCGGTAAGCAATAACGAGCCCAAGGCTCCATATCATTACTTTATTTCTCTGTTTCTTTCTCAAAAGAAGGAAGGTTCCCTCGCCCACAAGGTTTACCGGGGGGGGGAGGAGAAGATAATGGTGTGGACCAGGCCGTTCAAGAAAGTTTCTCCTTGCCGGGAAGCAGACGACAAAAAAGCTAAGTTGCTAAAGCTTGAGCAATCAGTTTTTTAAGTTTTTGAGTTATTTTCCTTGAACGACCGTGCTTTGTATGGAAAACCTGTGCGCGGAGGAACCAACTCGTAGCTAGTTGCGCCTTTACTTTGTTTCGAGTCCGCTCAACAACTTAAGTGAGCTGCTAGCGCCCTTACTTTGCTTCGAGTCCGCTCAGCAACTTAAGTGAGCCGCTAGCGCCCTTACTTTGTTTTGAGTCCGCTCAACAACTTAAGTGAGCTGCAACTAGTTGCGACAAGGTTGCTTGTCGGTAGCGACCCCGCCAGCAGGCTGCTGAAGTTCCGCACTCGGCGCTCGCGGCAAGGATACCTGCGCCGGCAAGTTTCCCTAGAAAGCGTAGGGCAGAACCATACAAAGCCAAGAGTCGAGTAAAGGAAGTAACACAGCTATTTGTTGCCTAAGATAGATTTATATTACAAAAATAACTTGTCGCGCCTCTAATAAAGTGTTCCCATGACATGACTGGCAGCGACAAGAGAAGAAGAAAACGGACGGCACCTGGGCCGCGGCAAGCAAGTATCGCTGGGGGCTGCGAGTGCCAAGAATCGTCCACGGCAAACCAGAGTTGCCGGGGGCTGCAATATTAGATAAGTCTTTCATCCCTCATCATGCATCCTCTTATGGACTGGGGAATGCGAAACTGCGTTTCTTCCCGAAAACTGCCGTGCTCCCTCAGCTCTAGGCCCTGGAGCTCGTTCCCGGGGCCAAGTTTGGTCGTAGTCGCGGCAGCAAAGGGATGAAACGAGGAGACCGCACCCACCTCGTTCCCGCCTCCGTCAAAGTCGTGAGAAAGGTCGAGCGACGTGGGAAGGCGGCAGGGCTTGTTGCCGGGAGATGAAACGTCTGTCCGAGGGACACCAAGGATTTGCTCCTTGGCGTGGGTTCAACTCACGAGACAAATAACCTGGCAAACATCCCCTTTTCATTAAAAAACATCCCACTCAGGTACAGTCCATAGAGGATGAAAAACATGAAAGAGAGGATTACAAGTTCTAGATACAGCTAAGGCCCGAAGGCTTACAAATTAAAAAGATAAGATGCCCGTAATCCCTTTCCTGTCCCTCTCTTCAGGAGGCAGGTCAAGGAGGCGAAAAGGGCAAAAGGAGTGCCTAGGCGAGCTATGGGTGCCAGAAGACACCAAGAGAACATCCCGGGGGCCGTCCGAAGGCTGGACGGCGATGGTGGTGCCGGAAGCGGGGCTCGAAGACGGGGCGGCAAGACGTCAGCACGCTGTCGAGGGCACCACGCCCTCGTACTCCGACCTGACGGCCTTGTCGCCAGCCCTCTTCCCCTTCCGCAGCCTCCCTGCGCCAGCCGCCCAAGGAGACGACCCCGGGGAGTTCAAGGAGCCGGCGACACGGATGATGGGGCCGCCGGTGCCGCGCGAAGTGGCGCCCGACGCCTAGTCGGACCCGCTACCCCGCCGCCCGCTACCCTCGTCGTCGCTGTCGCTCTCCTCCTCGTCACTCTCGCTCGAGGAGGAGCCTTCACTGTCGGAGGAGCTGTCCACGCAGCACTTCGCCCGAGTGCCGAAGCACCCGAAGACCTTGACGGAGAGGAGATCGCGCTCCATCAACTTAAAATGGAGGGTAAACCCCTCCATCAAGCTGTGGATGCGGGCGAACGTCTTCCACCCTCGATCAAGATACATCACATTAGGGGCTGGGAATGCAACGCGGACTCGCGTGCCGCTGATCCCACAGCCCCTCATGTGCAGTCTCAGTGTCTCGGGCGGGTCCAACTCCATCGCGCGCGCAAACGGAGCTGGAAGCCGGAGGCGACGACGAGGCACCCGACGCAGCCTGATGAAGAACTCGCAAGGGTCGTCCCCTATATGGACCGCCGTGGGGGGAGGAGCCGCCGGCGGAGGTGAAGCTGACGCGCCGCCCCGTCCGCCTCTTCCCCGAGTGCCTCGACCTCGTCCTCGACCTCGTCCGCGACCTCGCCCCCTCCCTCTTCCCCTTATGGCTGGCTCTGCCACCACGGGCGCGGAAGAGGGAGAGATGCGCTGTCTGGCGGCGACCCTCACCGCCACCGATGAAGGGCCTGGGTTCCTTTTCTCCATGGCGGATGAGAGAAAGGGGAGCAGAAGCTGAAGAAAGGAGGAGATGAGAGAGTGCGGGTTTCTGCGCTCCCCTCCCGCTCTTTATAAAGGAGCGAGGTGGGGGCTCGGCCGCCCCGCTCAGCGAACCAAGGCACGGGAAGAGCAGGGAGTCGAGGCCAACCCGCTGCCTCTGCTCGCGACGGCCCAGTTTCCCACTTCCACCGTCCGCAACCCCGAGCGCATGGGAGCCGCGTGGCAGAGATGCAGAACCAAGGCGGCGGGTGAGGCGGCCTCGCTCCGCCCCGTGATCGCGGGGAGTGGACGTCCTGAAAACCGCGCACCGGCCCCGTCCAGTAAATGCACCACGCCCCCACGCCTACCTCCGTTTAGGGAGGAGGGCGTGAACCGTCCCCATCATCGTGGCCTGACGCATGCTCGAAGGGCTTAGCCCCGCGCACGCCGTCCGCGTCACCCACGACGCCGCGTTTGACGCGTGCCGTTCTGGGCGTGCGCGGTGGGAGCGGAGAGATATGCGGCGTGACCTAGGCCGCGCGTGCCCGTGCACTGTTTTGGGCCTGGCCCAACAGCGCTCGGCACCATGTATGGCCCAGGCCCGGGGGCTCCTGTCGGTGTACTAGAGTAGGGGTACCCTAGTATCCCGAACTCGTGCACGGGCAGTTGCAGCGCCCCGCGGCAAGGCTTGCTGGGTGACCGCCAAGACCCTCCGTGGCTCCCTTGAAGACCATTCAAGAACAAAGTACTCAAACCAAGGCCCCGGCAAGAGGAGCTTGCCGGGAAGGCCAACCCAGGCCCCGGCAAGAGGATCTTGCCGGGAAGAGACAAGACCCCGGCAAGAGGAGCTTGCCGGGAAGGCCACTCAAGGCATACCAAGAAAGCTTGCCGTGACGCGCCCTGCGTCCCGGCAAGGCCCGGTGAGCGACAAGCTCCCAAACATGACAAGACGACGACCGCGGCAAGGAGCTTGCCGTGCGAAAACCCCCACTTCGTGCCCGCGCTCCAGCACACCTGCTAGCGTGTCGCTCTAGGACTCTCCCAAGCACACGTGGCAGGAGGCTGCGCAGCTAGGGGTGCGAGGTGGCAAGCGGAGATGAAGAGAAGGCCATCATGGCAAACGGTGGCGCTCCTAACGGTCACTTTTTGCACTGTTTAGGCAGCTCAGACAGGCATTTAATGCCCTTGTCCCCTGCCGTCAGAGTTAGGTAGGGTGCACTATATCCACAGTAGCGGTAGCTGCACCTACCGCATCCTTTTGCAGTTTTACCCTTCTTGTCTATGTTGCCCCCTGTCAGTGACCCCTTGAAAGTATAAAAGGAGGCCCAGGAGCAACGGAGAAGGGGTTGGGAGTTTCGGCCGGCTTGGCTCATTCGGAAGCACCAGGAACACTCTCACGCTCAGTCTGGCAGCGTCCATCGCTCCTGAGCACGAATCCAATATACACAAACAAGCAGCAGTAGGGTTTTACGCATCCGTGCGGCCCGAAGCTGGGTAAAAAACCGCTCGCGTGTACCGCCTCGATCCACTCTTTGTGCGGCCTCCGCCCCCCACCGAACCGAAAGGGGCCCTGTCCCCATAGGTGTTGGTGGAATCACATATATACGGATGTGTGCGGTCCAATGAGTGTTGAGGCTCGCGGTGGCTATCGTTATGTTCTCACCCTCACTGATGACTTGAGTAGATATGGGTATGTCTACTTAATGAAACACAAGTCTGAGACCTTTGAAAGGTTCAAAGAATTTCAGAGTGAGGATGAGAATCAACGTGACAGGAAAATCAAGTTTTTGCGATCAGATCATGGAGGAGAATACTTGAGTCACGAATTTGGCACACACTTAAGGAAATGTGGAATAGTTTCACAACTCACGCCGCCTGGAACACCTCAGCGTAATGGTGTGTCCGAACGTCGTAATCGCACTCTATTAGATATGGTGCGATCTATGATGTCTCTTGCCGATTTACCACTATCTTTTTGGGGCTATGCTTTAGAGACTGCCGCATTCACTTTAAATAGGGCTCCGTCGAAATCCGTTGAGACGACACCATTTGAATTATGGTTTGGGAAGAAACCTAAACTGTCGTTTCTAAAAGTTTGGGGATGCGATGCTTATGTGAAGAAACTTCAACCTGAAAAGCTCGAACCCAAGTCGGAAAAATGCGTCTTCATAGGATACCCTAAAGAAACTATTGGGTATACCTTCTACCTCAGATCCGAAGGCAAGATCTTTGTTGCCAAGAATGGATCCTTTCTAGAGAAAGAGTTTCTCTCGAAAGAAGTAAGTGGGAGGAAAGTAGAACTTGATGAAGTATTACCTCTTGAACCGGAAAATGGCGCAACTCAAGAAAATGTTCCTGAGGTGCCTGCACTGACTAGAGAGGAAGTTAATGATGATGATCAAGATACTTCTGATCAAGCTCCTACTGAAATTCGAAGGTCCGCAAGGACACGTTCCGCACCAGAGTGGTACGGCAACCCTGTCATGGAAATCATGTTGTTAGACAATGGTGAACCTTCGAACTATAAAGAAGCGATGGTGGGCCCGGATTCCGACAAATGGCTGGAGGCCATGAAATCCGAGATAGGATCCATGTATGAAAATGAAGTATGGACTTTGACTCACTTGCCCGATGATCGGCGAGCCATAGAAAATAAATGGATCTTTAAGAAGAAGACAGACGCGGATGGTAATGTGACCATCCATAAAGCTCGGCTTGTCGCTAAGGGTTATCGACAAGTTCAAGGGGTTGACTACGATGAGACTTTCTCACCAGTAGCGAAGCTGAAGTTTCGTCCGAATTATGTTAGCGATTGCCGCATACTATGATTATGAGATATGGCAAATGGACGTCAAAACGACATTCCTTAATGGTTTCCTTAAGGAAGAATTGTATATGATGCAGCCAGAAGGTTTTGTCGATCCTAAGAATGCTAACAAGGTGTGCAAGCTCCAACGCTCGATTTATGGGCTGGTGCTAGCATCTCGGAGTTGGAACATTCGCTTTGATGAGATGATCAAAGCGTTTGGGTTTACACAGACTTATGGAGAAGCCTGCGTTTACAAGAAAGTGAGTGGGAGATCTGTAGCATTTCTCATATTATATGTAGATGACATACTTTTGATGGGAAATGATATAGAACTCTTGGACAGCATTAAGGCCTACTTGAATAAGAGTTTTTCAATGAAGGGCCTTGGAGAAGCTGCTTATATATTAGGCATCAAGATCTATAGAGATAGATCGAGACGCCTCATAGGTCTTTCACAAAGCACATACCTTGATAAGATATTGAAGAAGTTCAATATGGATCAGTCTAAGAAGGGGTTCTTGCCTGTGTTGCAAGGTGTGAAATTGAGCTCAGCTCAATGTCCGACCACGGCAGAAGATATAGAAGAGATGAGTGTCATCCCCTATGCCTCAGCCATAGGTTCTATTATGTATGCCATGCTATGTACCAGACCTGATGTAAACCTTGCGGTAAGTTTGGTAGGAAGGTACCAAAGTAATCCCGGCAAGGAACACTGGACAGCGGTCAAGAATATCCTGAAGTACCTAAAAAGGACTAAGGAAATGTTTCTCGTTTATGGAGGTGACGAAGAGCTCGTCGTAAAGGGTTACGTCGACGCTAGCTTCGACACAGATCTAGATGACTCTAAGTCACAAACCGGATACGTGTATATTTTGAATGGTGGGGCAGTAAGCTAGTGCAGTTGCAAGCAAAGCGTCGTGGCGGGATCTACATGTGAAGCGGAGTACATGGCAGCCTCAGAGGCAGCACATGAAGCAATTTGGGTGAAGGAGTTCATCACCGACCTAGGAGTCATACCCAATGCATCGGGGCCAATCAAACTCTTTTGTGACAACACTGGAGCTATTGCACTTGCCAAGGAGCCCAGGTTTCACAAGAAGACAAGGCACATCAAGCGTCGCTTCAACTCCATTCGTGAAAATGTTCAAGATGGAGACATAGAGATTTGTAAAGTACATACGGACCTGAATGTAGCAGATCCGTTGACTAAACCTCTCCCTAGGGCAAAACATGATCAACACCAGAATTCGATGGGTGTTCGATTCATCACAATGTAACTAGATTATTGACTCTAGTGCAAGTGGGAGACTGTTGGAAATATGCCCTAGAGGCAATAATAAAAGCATTATTATTATATTTCTTTGTTCATGATAATTGTCTTTATTCATGCTATAATTGTGTTATCCGGAAATCGTAATACATGTGTGAATAATAGACACCAACATGTCCCTAGTAAGCCTCTAGTTGACTAGCTCGTTGATCAACAGATAGTCATGGTTTCCTGACTATGGACATTGGATGTCATTGATAACGAGATCACATCATTAGGAGAATGATGTGATGGACAAGACCCAATCCTAAACATAGCACAAGATCGTATAGTTCGTTTGCTAGAGTTTTTCCAATGTCAAGTATCTTTTCCTTAGACCATGAGATCGTGTAACTCCCGGATACCGTAGGAGTACTTTGGGTATACCAAACGTCACAACGTAACTGGGTGACTATAAAGGTATACTACGGGTATCTCCGAAAGTGTCTGTTGGGTTGACATGGATCAAGACTGGGATTTGTCACTCCGTATGATGGAGAGGTATCACTGGGCCCACTCGGTAATGCATCATCATAATGAGCTCAAAGTGACCAAGTGTCTGGTCACAGGATCATGCATTACGGTACGAGTAAAGTGACTTGCCGGTAACGAGATTGAATGAGGTATTGGGATACCGACAATCGAATCTCAGGCAAGTAACATACCGATTGACAAAGGGAATTGTATACGGGGTTGCTTGAATCCTCGACATCGTGGTTCATCCGATGAGATCATCGAGGAGCATGTGGGAGCCAACATGGGTATCCAGATCCCGCTGTTGGTTATTGACCGGAGAGCGATCTCGGTCATGTCTACATGTCTCCCGAACCCGTAGGGTCTACACAATTAAGGTTCGGTGACGCTAGGGTTGTAGGGATATGTATATGCAGTAACCCGAATGTTGTTCGGAGTCCCGGATGAGATCCCGGACGTCACGAGGATTTCCGGAATGGTCCGGAGGTAAAGATTTATATATGGGAAGTCCTATTTCGGCCATCGGGACAAGTTTCGGGGTCATCGGTATTGTACCGGGACCACCGGAAGGGTCCCGGGGGTCCACCGGGTGGGGCCACCTGTCCCGGGGGGCCACATGGGCTGTAGGGGGTGCGCCTTGGCCTACATGGGCCAAGGGAACCAGCCCCAAGAGGCCCATGCGCCTAGGGTTTCAAGGAGGAAGAGTCCTAGGAGGGGAAGGCACCTCCTAGGTGCCTTGGGGAGGAGGGATTCCTCCCCTTGGCCGCACCACCCTAGGAGATTAGATCTCCTAGGGTCGGCGCCCCCCCCTTGGCCCTCCTATATATAGTGGGGAGATGGAGGACTTCTTACCTTGATCTTTGGTTCCTCCCTCTCCCTCTCCAAGACCTCCTTCTCCTCCATAGTGCTTGGCGAAGCCCTGCCGGAGTACTGCAGCTCCATCAACACCACGCCGTCATGCTGCTGCTGGAACCATCTTCCTCAACCTCTCCTTCCCCCTTGCTGGATCAAGAAGAAGGAGACATCGCTGCTCCGTACGTGTGTTGAACGCGGAGGTGCCGTCTGTTTGGTGCTAGGATCTTCGGTGATTCGAATCACGTCGAGTACGACTCCCTCATCCCCGTTCTTTGAACGCTTCCGCTCGCGATCTACAAGGTACGTAGATGCATCCAATCACTCATTGCTAGATGAACTCCTAGATGGATCTTGGTGAAACCGTAGGAAAATTTTTGTTTTCTGCAACGTTCACCAACAACAATGGGATACCACGTGATTCACTTGATGTATGTTTTGGTGATCAACTTGTGGTTTCCGCCCATGAACCTAGGCATAGGGGTTTGCACACGTTTTCGTCGTGATTCTCCGGTAGGAACTTTGGGGCACTCTTTGAGGTTCTATGTGTTGGTTGAATAGATGAATATGAGATTGTGTGATGCATATCGTATAATCATACCCACGGATACTTGAGGTGACATTGGAGTATCTAGGTGACATTAGGGTTTTGGTTGATTTGTGTCTTAAGGTGTTATTCTAGTACAAACTCTAGGGCTGTTTGTGACACTTATAGGAATAGCCCAACGGATTGATTGGAAAGAATAACTTTGAGGTGGTTTCCTACCCTACCATAATCTCTTCGTTTGTTCTCCGCTATTAGTGACTTTGGAGTGACTCTTTGTTGCATGTTGAGGGATAGTTGATCCAATTATGCTATTATTGTTGAGAGGACTTGCACTAGTGAAAGTATGAACCCTAGGCCTTGTTTCCTAGCATTGCAATACCGTTTACGCTCACTTTTATCATTAGTTACCTTGCTGTTTTTATAATTTCATATTACAAAAACCTTTATCTACCATTCATATACCACTTGTTTCACCATCTCTTCGCCGAACTAGTGCACCTATACAATTTACCATTGTATTGGGTGTGTTGGGGACACAAGAGACTCTTTGTTATTTGGTTGCAGGGTTGCTTGAGAGAGACCATCTTCATCCTATGCCTCCTACGGATTGATAAACCTTAGGTCATCCACTTGAGGGAAATTTGCTACTGTCCTACAAACCTCTGCACTTGGAGGCCCAACAATGTCTACAAGAAGAAGGTTGTGTAGTAGACATCAAGCTCTTTTCTGGCGCCGTTGCCGGGGAGGTTAGCGCTTGAAGGTATATCTTTAGATCTTGCAATCGAGTCTTTTAGTTCCTTGTTTTATCACTAGTTTAGTTTATAAAAGAAAACTATAAAACATGGAATTGAGTTTGTCTCATACGCTTCACCTTTTTAATATCTTTCGTGAGTATGATGGAAAGGATAATTGTGCTCAAGTGCTAGAAGAAGAAATCTATAAAATGTTTGGCACTAAATATTTGAATGATGAGCATGATTGCAATGTTGTTAGTACGAACTCTTTGAATATACATGATACTAATGATGATTGCACTAGTTATGATGAAAATGTCTCCTATAAACATGTCAATTTTTGTGGAGTGCATTGGGTTTGTAAGTACACACCAAATAGGGAAGATAGATATTGCAAGAGGCATAAGTACTTAGAAACTGAATAGTTGCAAGAAAGTCTTGATGATTGTGCTAAAAAATTCAATATTTTTCGCGCCCCTTGTGACCTTTTCAATGAACATGGTCATTTAAATCTCCAATGCAAATTGTTTCATGACCGAATCGTATCCAAAAATTGTGATAATTTGATTACCCTTGAGCATCATAAAGAGCTTAGTCTTTTTTTGGGGTATGAGGAAATGAAACGTATAACTGAGGGTATTCCAAAGTTTAATCTTGATAGACTTCTTGGATTTGATCTAGAGGAAATTTATATATATTGTGCGGTGAATTGTATTGAAAATCCTTATATTGCCAACTACATAAAGAAAAGAAAACAAATAGAAGATGAAGAGAATACTAATGAAAGGGAAGAGACTTCCCAATATCATCCTATTATTTCTTATGATGAATCAGGTAATGAGGAGGAGCCTCCTATTCAACCAATCTCATTAATAAGGAGCTCCGAAAAGAGGATTGAACCCACACATGATGTGGTGAAGAAGAAGAAAAGAAAAAGGAAGAGAGGTAAAAAGATATCTCTCCCAAATAGTGTTGCTCCTATTACTATTGTGCCTCATGAAAATATGATTGTGGAAGATAATGATACTTCTTATGATCTTGAAAATCTTTTTGGCACTTGCTTGGAACAATATGATAATTTCTATACTATTGGTGCTATCCATACTATTAATGATGAGAGTGATTATGCTTATGATATGAAAAGGCCCAAGCTTGGGGATGCTATGTGTGATGAAGATGGTGTTCTTGAGAATATATTTGCTGCAATTAATGTTTGTCCCAAGCTTGGGGAAGCTATGATTAATGAAGATGATATTTTTAGTCTCCCAAGTTTTGATATGCAAGTTTATAATGATGATAGCATGCCTCCTACTTATGATGATTATTGTGATGATACTTATGCTATAAAAAGTAGTGATTATATTTATAAAACTTGTCATGATTATAATTACCCCTTCTCTGAACATTACTCTTTTAATATGGAACTATTCCGATTGAGAAGAATTTTGCTTATGTGGAGAGTAATAAAGTTTCTATGCTTATAGATCATCAAAAGAATGCTTTAAGTGCTGGTTATATTGTTGAATTCATTCATGATGCTACTGAAAATTATTATGAGGGAGGAATATATGCTTGTAGGAATTGCAATAATATCAAGTTTCCTCTCTATGTGCTTAAAGTTTTGAAGTTATGCTTGTTTTACCTTCCTATGCAAGTTGATTCTTGTTCCCACAAGTTATTTGCTCACAAAATCCCTATGCATAGGAAGTATGTTAGGCTTAAATGTTCTAGTCATATTCTTCGTGATGCTCTCTTTATGTTTCAATTCTTATCTTTTATGTGAGCATCATTGAAATCATCATGCCTAGCTAGGGGCGTTAAACGATAGCGCTTGTTGGGAGGCAACCCAACTTTACTTTTGTTCCTTGCTTTTTTTCTCCTGTTTAGTAATAAATAATTCATATAGCCTCTGTTTATGTAGGGACCCGACCTCAGACGGTCAAGCCTCTGTGTATCTGTGCCATCCCTGGATCGGTATGCTGGCACACACAGTACATCAATGTATATATCAAAGTGCAATCGCATGTATAAATAACGTAAAACTGATATATACCTCATAAGTCTCAGCAGAAACAAACAATCGGATGTGGAGTCCCATCAATGCCATCAGCAGGTTGAGTGTAGACCGTAACACTATGACGTAACTCTTACTCATCGGAAGAAACATATCTGCAACATGAGACGTTGCAGCCGTGTAGGTTAGTACATTGAATGTACCGGCAAGATCACCATAAGAGAAAATAGATGATAAACTATACTATATGCAGTATGGCTTTGTGGCTCTGTATCTGAGTTTTGTTTGCGTAAAAGCTGGTTTTATTTTCCCTACATCAAAGGAATTATCCGGAGTCTGTACTACAGAGTTTTCTATCATGACATGGTTCCGCCAACCACTGTCTCATAGCCCAAATCATCATAAGTTGCCCACAATTAATTTAGCAGTCTGGTGTTGAGAGTTCCGAGATAGATCCAAGTCCAGAGGCTCAAATTGTCCGTAACCGGGGACACGGCTAATCGGTTAGGTTTTAACCCTCTACAAAGGTTTGTACACTTTACCCACAAGATTCGACACCTCTCTTTACATTCTCGCACTTCAGGGTGTTTGAGAACAAGATGACCAAAACATGGTCTTCCGAAGAGTTCCTCTGACCACTGTCCGGTGCTCATCCAATCCTACCGTAGTTCTACATCTGCTAGCACCGTCCCAGCCAGAGTCACAACTAAGGTCAACCAAGCCAGAGCCCATAGTGACTTGCGGTTGCACAGGTAAGCTTTCGGGCATGAAGTATTCTTCCGTCTCTTTGAGTCTGGGTGAAGCTTTCCGCAAGATGTCATGGCACTTCTCCATGCATCCCGGCCAACCACTGGTTTCTCCAGGGTGCCCGTCAACCGTCCTTCACCCAATAGTGTGTATTAAATTCTTGTCTCAATTCTCGAAATCTTGAGGAGTCCTGAAGATGCAGTCCCTGCCGATGCCATCATGAAGTTGTCGCCATTGACGTAGAGTCCTCCTTCTTCACACCACTCTCATGCACTCATACCAGACCCCGTCTACTATAGTGTAGCATTAAAACTATATAACGTCTCGGGCTTGATAACAGGGAGATGGGTTCCTACCTCATGCATTCTACTCAACTACAAGAAATCAATATCACTACTGGAGGGATTATTGAAAGGGTGCTACTACATGCAAATAAAACATAGGTATGGAAAACATGGTCAAAGTGAACTTGACTGGTAAGTTGATGAAGAATAATGAAAGTGCATTATATCGACTAGAGGGGGGGTGAATAGGTGATTTTTATGAAAGTCTTCAAAACGTGGAGGTTTCGAAGACAAAGGATAGAAATAAACCTATTACCATGCAGCAGAAGGTAGACTACACTAGGCAGACCATAATCAAGTATTCAATGAAGTGAAAGCACAATGACTTATAGCAGCTAGGTAGTAAGGATCAGGTAGGAAGATATTATGAAGCCAATCAGAACAAGCAGTCACTCAGTGAAGACAAAAGATAATGCAATCATACAATGACTTCACAAGAACCAATCAGTAAGTAAAGGGAAGGGAAGGATGAAACCAGTGACTCGTTGAAGACAATGATTTGTTAGACCAGTTCCAGTTGTTGTGACAACTGTACGTCTGGTTAGGGCGGCTAGGTATTTAAACCTGAGGACACACAGTCCCGGACACCCAGTCCTGAACACGCAGCTCAGGACACCCAGTCCTCACCGTATTCCCCTTGAGCTAAGGTCACACAGACCTCGCCCAATCACTCTAGTAAGTCTTCAAGGTAGACTCCCAAACCTTCACATACTTCGTTCACCGGCGATCCACAATGACTCTTGGATGCTCAGAACGTGACGCCTAACCGGCTGGAGGATTCACAGTCCTCAAGTGTAATAAGTCTTCAGATCACACAGACAGGAAGACTTAAGTGATGCCTAACACTCTTTGGCTCTGGGTGGTTAGGGCTTTATCCTCGCATGGAATTCTCTCTCAAAGGCTTCGAGGTGGGTTGCTCTCAAACGACAAAAGCTGTAGTCTAACTCTGAGCAGCCAACCGTTTATGGTTGTAGGGGGTGGGCTATTTATAGCCACTAGGCAACCCGACCTGATTTGTCCGAAATGACCATGGGTCACTAAGGAACTGACACGTGTTCCAATGGTCAGATTTCAAACACACACGGCAACTTTACTTGGGCTACAAGCAAAGCTGACTTGTCCGACTCTGGACAAGATTCGCTCTCATAGTCTTCACTCGAAGACATAGGTTTTGGTTAAGCATCACTTCAGTCATTCTGACTGGTTCTCTTGGACCCCACTTAACAGTACGGTGGTTCCTATGACTCAATAAAGAAGAAAAAGAACTACGAAAGATCTAAGTCTTCGAGCTCCATAGGCTTCATGCGATGTCTTCTCTTGTCATAGTCTTCAATGTGAGTATCTTCACGTACCACCTTTGACATCAATGTCTTCATACATTTTTTAGGGGTCATCTCTGGTAGGAAAACCGAATCAATGAGGGACTTCTACCTGTGTTATCCTGCAATTCTCACAAACACATTAGTCCCTCAACTAGGTTTTTTGTCAATACTCCAAACCCAACTAGGGGTGGCACTAGATGCAATTACAATCTCCCCCTTTTTGGTGATTGATGACAAACTAGTTGAAGTTTTCAACGGGGAATATAATATGTGAAATTGTAAAGGATAAGGAATTGTCTTCATAAGTTGCAAGGGCTCCCCCTGAAGATGTGCATATAAGTAATTTGCTTTTGGAATGCAAATGCACATGGCAGGTTGTACTTGTGGAGATCCTCTTCAACTTATGATGACAATTCATTATGCATGTGAAGGTATGTGAAGATAATGACATGCATAATGGAAAATGGACGTCTGCAAAATGATCTAAGTGCGGAGTTTATCATCGCACATGCGGAATTTATCATCGCATCACAAAGTAGCAAATAAGTAGCAGACGACCATCGAGTTTAAGTGTTACAACTCAAAGAACCAAATGTATCAAAACGAGAGTTGTAAACACTAGGAAAAATATAAAGCAACCGCCATATGGACCCGCTTGAAGACTATCGAACTCATATGCTTCTCCCCCTTTTGTCAGTAAGGACCAAAAAGGTTTGAAGACATAGAGCATCTACTCGTTCCCATGAAGAGTAGGTGAAGCAGCAGGGTCGTCGGTGGTGATCGGCGGTGCAGAAGAACTTGGAGCAGTGTCGAAGCATGCTGAAGGAGGGGGCGGTGAAGTAGCATCATCTTCGTCCTCGATCACTCGGGCATTCACAGTTGCCGCAGAGGAAGAGAACTCAGAGTCTTCAAGAGATGGAGTTCGTCGCAGCACTGCCCTTCGGGGAGGTGTGGAGTCAAATTTGAAGCGTTCAGAGAAGCCATCCTCTTGAAGATCATCTTCAGAGCACATAAGCGTCAGCCCTTTCCATGTGCGTCGAGAGGTTTCATGGGTAACAAAGGCATTCTTGGTGGCAAGATTGCGAATGCGGTTGACATCCACCAAGAGGCTTTGCATTTGGCGCTTCAGCCAGTCATGATGCCTATCCTGTTTCTGATGAAGAGCCACCAGAAGCTCTCGGTCATTGAGAACACGAGATCGCTTCTTGGGTCGTTGGGCAATAGTGCTTTCGGTGGCTTCAGTAAGGGAACGATGAGGTGCACGTGTAGTTCCAGCCAGAGGATAAACACGAGCGACTGCTTCAACTCCTTCAATGTTCTGAGAGAAACTTTGATGCTCCGCATTCTGAAGACTAAGAGGCTCCTTGGCAGGCTTAGGATAAATGGCTTCAATGGACATATCCACATCAGGCAAAAAGATCCGATGATTGTGAGCAGATGGCTAATATGAGATAGCGGAGTGGAGTTTAATCAGCCGCATTATCCATGGAGCATAGAACTTCAGGCCAAAAAGATCAGAGCCTGATGCAGCAAGTTGGCAGATGAAGAAGTCTTGTGCATTGAAGCATTTTCCATGAAGAATATAGAAGACCAAAGTCTTCATTGCACCTTCCACCTTGGCATGTGGAGAATATCCTTTGATGGGCCAGAGATTCGCCTTATGATGTGATAAATAGTCCTTGGCAGATACTCAAGGTCTTCAACAAAGAACTCCTTAGGATATGCAACATCTTGTGGCAAGGGCTTCATCATACTGAGCATCTGACTCATGTTCGGTTCAGGCTTCTGAAAGATGTTCTCCATAGCTTCACTGTGAAGCTGACAGCCAGGTTCATAGAGATCGCCCGGAGTGGGCAGAACAGTGAGCTCAATGATATCAAAGGCTTTGGCTTCGTGATGAACATTTCCTGTCATCCACTCCAGGACCCAAGTCTTCGGATCTCTGTTGTACCTACGGATGTGAAGTGTGGCATAGAATTGGAGCAGCAACTCTTCATTCTAGTGCTCTTGGTCCGTGACAAACGGCAACAATCCAACCTCTTTGAAGCAATCCAGAGCTTCTTCCAGACAGGGCAGACCAGCTATTGCTTCGGTGTCAAGACGCTTATGTGGGAAAATGCGACCTTGATTGTATAGAATGCAGGAGTAATAGCTTCGCTGCGGATAGCTCCAGAACCGATCAGAATATATTCTTTCCCTTGAGTAGGGGTTCTTGGAGCTATTGAAGAAAGTGTTGTCTGCTTTGAAGCCGTTGACATTGAAGGATCCAGGTGCTGATGCAGGACCTGGAAACCTGGGCAACCTTGGAATTGGCTTCTGTACCTGAGGCCTATGCTCAACATGATAGTCAAACTGAGGACCCAGCAGCAAGCGCAGGAACAGGAGCAGTAGCATCATTTGCTTCACTGACTTCTTGTTCTTGGGTTGGTGGAGGCTCCACATTTGCTTCAGCCATGACAACGTCATTGGCTTCATTTGTTTTGGTGGTGGCAGCCTCAAGATTCTCAACCTCCACTTGGTGAGCTGGAGGGTCGGTCACAGTCACGTTCTCCTCGAGAAAAGATTCTTGGTGAGACGGGGGTGTAGCAACTCTTGGGGTTTCTTCTTCATCGGCTGATGCAGCCGGAACATCTTCAGCCAGTTTGGCTTCGGATTCAGTCACAGTAGGAGTGGCATCTGGAAACACTTGACGTGCAACAGATTGGTGAGGCACTTCTCCTTCTGGAATGCTGGAAGTAGGGACTTGAGACCTTGATCCTTTGTGAAGCCTGCGGAATGCTGGCGACACTTTTGGAGAAGGAGTTGGCTGGGCCTCAAAGTCATCTTCCTCTTATGCTTGTGGGTGATCAGCCCATGATGCATCCTGAGCAATTGGCGTCAGAGGACGATCAATGCTGATGAGTTCGCTGTGCGTAAGCATAGGCGATGATACCTGTTGGTGCTCGATCTGAGGAAGAACTGCATCATATTCAACATGGTCATGGTGACCAATGTCTTCAGCAGCGGTGGGATCAGCTGCTGGAAAGTCTTCAGCTTCATGAGCCTTTGTGAAAGTAGGCTCATGGACAGTCAGTTGGCGCTCTTGATGTTCAGTGGCAGGGCGAACCATGGAGATGGGTTCAACAAGTAAGGGCTCTGTGGGAGCAGCCCATTCCTTCTTGGTCTTTCGCTTCTTCTTGGAGGGAGCATCATCAGAGGCTTCAGAATGTTTCCTCTTTCTGGCTTCAGCCTCAGCAGTCCTTGTCTTCTTCAGTTCTGAAGCGGTAGACCTGGCTTTTGGCTTTGAGCCAGTCATGCTGGTTGGGAAGACAATGGGATGTGCTTCCTGCCTTGGTGCGTCGGGTTCGGCCGTAGCGGGCTTCTTCTTCTGCTTTGCAGCCATCTTGGGGTCAATGCCAGGACGACCAAGGGCCTTGCGCTTCTCAGCCTCATTGCAGGCTTGCAAACTCTTGTCAGCCAGGACCTTCATGCGCTCACGAGAACCTTGAGCTTCTGCACGTTTCTTGAGAAAGGCTTCTTTGAGCTCGTGCAACATAATCGTGAAGTTTTTCACCTCTTGCACGCTGAGCTTGGCCATATGCTTCTTGAACTGAGCTTTCTCAAAGTCAATCTTTTGCTTCAGTTCGATGATGCGCTGAGCTAGAGCTAGCTCTGAAGCAATGGCGCCATGGAAGGCGACACTGAGGCCAATTGGAAGTTGCAGATCTTCGAAGCTGAGGTTGGGCGTGTCAAACCACTCATCAATGAAGTTGTGTATGATTGCCACGTCAAAGAGAGGCAGATCATTGAAGATTTCTGCTTCTTCTTTGCTCTTGATCAGTTGCTCAAGGGTGTCATCTGCTAGATCTTCATCACTGGATAGATCAATGGCATCGTTGCGCAAAATAGCAGCAGTAGTCAGTTCTTGGCTGGTGTGTGGCAGAGGCATCTTGACTTTCTGGGGCTTGGAGATGCGTGACAAATCTTTAGACTGCACACTGTCTTCAGGAGGTGCAGTAGCCAGTGGCTTTGCCCGTGAGATTTTTGGTGCTGAGGCAGGCTTTGAAGCTTTAGGCTACTTCAGTTTCTTTGGCTTCGGCGCTGCAGGCGCTTCATCTGATTCAGCGTCATCTGTAGGCTCATCCACGGCTGTCCCTTGAACCACGATATGAGTGATGAGACCTTCCAGGTTGTAGAAGGGCCCAACAAGATTGGGTTCAGCTTCCCGGGTGCCATCGGTACAGGGAGCAGAGGGACCAGGGTTGAAGTCTAGTCCCAAAGACTTCTTGTTCTGCTTCGCCGAATTCTGAGAAAACTGGAAGTTGCGCTTGAACAGATTGTCATCTCGACACCATAGCAGTGACGATGGGTCAGCATCCGTAGGCTCTGGTCCACGGACCATGCAGGGATAGAAGCCTTGTTCAATGGCTTTATCTCTGGACCTGGGTTGAAGATTTTTGTAGAGGATGTCTCCCCATGGTAGCTTGATGGCATTCTTTTCAGCATATTCCTTTGTCACAAATCTGTACTTGAACCACTGTTCTGCCCAACATCGTCGAATCCATTGGATTCGTGTCTTGCGTTGATTGTAATCCTCTTCAGGATCTGTCTTGTAAAGCTCTGAGAGGTCATCAGGCAAATCTCTTGATGTTCCCCCACGATGCTATCTGCCACCCTTCCTTGCTGATTTCTCTGCAGCCATGAACTTCAAACTGAATGGCTTCAACACGTTCAAAGGCTTCAAAGGCTTTCGCTTGCTGGACAAACAGGAACTGGCTTCGGGAGAATTTATATGATACTGTAAGAATTCTGCAAATGAATGCAGACTATGAGAACCAAGGGATTCTCCCACAGACATGTACCTGTGACGGCATTAAGGTGCGAGGGAAGGGGAAGAGGTCATATGCATTCTCAGAAGATTTTGAAGATAAATCAGTTTAGAAGACATTGACCTCATCATGCGAAGACATTCACTCATAGATAAGGATTTGGTTCCAGATTTGTACGAATCCACGGATCAGTACAAGTGAGGAATCTAACTACTTTGTGAAGCATAAGTGAACATACTAGGCATAATATGAGATGCAGTATGAAGTGGATCCAACATGTGTGAACAGAAACTACTTGTGGTAGAAAGTGACGAATCTGTAGGATCAAAGGGGCCGTAAAAAGGAGGTTTTTATTTACCACACAAGGAACTGCTAGACGGAGTGGAAGAGGAGGCCGAGCAGTTCGATCGTCCGTGCCCTAACTTGGCAACGGAGGACACCTACGGCGACGGCGGAGAGGACGATGTCCGCGGTTGGCGTGAAGACGGCGTCGGAGAGGTTGCGACAGCTAAGTGCTTCATCGCCGGTGTCGTCGAGGGCTAGCAGTGGCGCTAGGGTTCGTGCGAGAGTGGAAGAAGAGATAATGACTGTGGTGAGGCGTGTATTTATAGGGACAGGGGCGGCTCAGTGTTATTACACAGGTGCCCCTGGCGATTCACATCTGAGGAACACGTGGCCATCATGCAGCATATCGGAGGTTGTTCCATGTCCCACGCACGCCTGGATTGCCAGGTGGTCGTTCCCACTTCTTCGGGTTTCAGGTGAAGGAATTAGCATTGAAGGCGGACTTAATGTTTGTCTCTGTATCTTTTGCTGACAAGGACGCAGAGCAGACATTTGACAGTTTCAAGAGAATGCATATGATTTGGAGAGTTAGAGTTTGAGATAGAAAGCGTAGAGAGGTTAGGGTCCAATCACATTCACTTAGTTCAAAAGATTCAACAAGAAGACATAGCTATAAGTGAATGCTGTAGAGGACAGAACACTAGTATATATATATATATAATCAACATAGTGAAGATAATCATGAAGACATGTTGAGATTGAAGCCAAACCAAATGTGAAGACATAGCAAATGTAACGCCATGAGTGAAACACTTCAAACAGAACATTTGGTGGTGGCATTACCCACTGTATATGAAGTGTTAGACCCAGACACGGCGCACAATTATCGTGGCGCTCCGAGGTCAAATTCCTCATTAATGTATTCACACTTAGAATGCACGTCTTCATTGATTGAAGATATACTTTGCTTCGTGTGTTGCACATCTAAGTCATCAATATGCATAAGTGTTAGGATGTGTGCCTGATCACAGAACATTTGAGGATTCCAAGATATTTAGCTCACACCGTAACTTGCAAAATCTCTTCTCATCCAAGGGCTTGGTGAAGATGTCTGCCAATTGCTCTTCAGTGTTGACGTGTATGATATCAATATCTTCCTTCACAACATGATCTCTGAGAAAGTGATGACGAATCTCAATGTGCTTTGTCTTTGAGTGTTGAACTGGGTTGTTGGCAATCTTGATGGCGCTTTCGTTGTCGCAGTAGAGTGGCACTTGCTTCAGATGAATGTCATAGTCTTTGAGTGTTTGCTTCATCCACAAAAGCTGAGCGCAGCAAGATCCAGCAGCAATGTATTCAGATTCAGCAGTGGAGAGAGATACACAGTTCTGCTTCTTTGAAGACCAACATACAAGTGATCGTCCCAGAAAATGACATGTGCCTGATGTAGACTTGCGATCAACCTTGTCACCAGCATAATCAGCATCCGAGAATCCAACTAGATCAAACTCTGAGCCCTTTGGATACCATAATCCTAGAGTTGGGGTGTAAGCCAAATATCAAAGAATTCGCTTCACAACTAAGTGATGCAATTCCTTTGGTGCCGCTTGGAATCGAGCACACATGCAAACACTAAGCATAATATCTGGCCTAGATGCACATAGATAAAGTAAAGAACCAATCATGGAGCGGTATACCTTTTGATCAAACTCTTTACCATTGTCGTCGGGACCCAGATGATGTTTGGCTGGCATTGGCGTCGTGAAGCCTTTGCAGTCTTGCATACCGAACTTCTTCAGGCAATCTTTGAGATACTTCTCTTGAGATAGAGATGTCATTGCGTTGCTGTCGTATTTGAAGACCAAGGAAGAACTTCAGCTCTCCCATCATGGACATCTGATGTTGCTCTTGCATCATATATCCAAACTCTTCACTGTATTTCTGATTGGTGCAGCCGAAGATAATGTCATCCACATATATTTGGCACACAACAGTTCACCATCATATGTCTTCGTGAAGAGAGTGGGGTCGAGAGAACCATGTGTGAAGCCTTTGCTCTTCAGGAAGTATTTGAGTGTGTCATACCAAGCCCGAGGGGCTTGTTTGAGGCCATACAGTGCCTTGTTGAGCTTGTATACCATGTCAGGATGCTTTGGATCTTCAAAGCCAGGCGGTTGTGCAACATACACTTCTTCTTCAATCTTGCCATTGAGAAATGCGCTCTTCACATCCATTTGATATAGAAGTATGTTATGATAATTTGCATAGGCCAGCAGTATGCGTATGGCTTCAAGTCGAGCCACGGGAGCAAATGTTTCATCGAAGTCAATCCCTTCCACTTGAGTATATCCTTGAGCAACGAGACGAGCTTTGTTTCTGACAACTTGACCATGCTCATCTTGCTTGTTGCGGTATATCCATTTGGTGCCTATTATATTGTGCTTCCGAGGATCAGGACGCTTAACCAGTTCCCATACATTATTCAGCTCAAACTGTTGAAGCTCTTCTTGCATAGCTTGAATCCATTCAGGTTCCATGAAGGCTTCTTCAACTTTCTTGGGTTCTGTTATTGAGACGAATGCGAAGTGCCCATAGAAATTTGCTAGCTGTGTTGCCCTTGAACGAGTGAGCGGACCGGGTGCATTGATGCTATCACTTATTCTCTCAATCTGCACTTCATTGGCAACACGAGGATGTACAGGGCGAAGATTTTGCTCTTGCTGATCATTGTCATTGTTAGAGGGATTGTCTTCAGGCTGAGCATTGTCTTCGGGTTGATCAGGTGCGGAGATGATAAGTTCCTCTTCAGGTTGAGCTTCAGAGGGTATGATTTCTCCAGTTCCCATAAGTTTGATTGATTCACTGGATGGAACTTCATCTAGCACATTTGACAGGTGCTTTCTTTGTGAATTGTTAGTCTCATCGAATCGCACATCCACTGCTTCAACCACTTTATAATGAAAGAGATTGAAGACTCTGTAGGAGTGCGAATCCTTTCCATATCCAAGCATAAAACCCTCATGTGCTTTTGGTGCAAATTTTGAAGTGTGATGTGGATCCTTGATCCAGCACCTGGCGCCAAATACTCTGAAGTAACTGACATTTGGCTTCTTGCCAGTAAGGAGCTCATAAGATGTCTTGTTCAGAAGCTTGTGAAGATAAACACGGTTGATTGTATGGCATTCAGTATCAATGGCTTCAGGCCAGAATTTTCTTGGAGTCTTGTATTCATCAAGCATCGTTCAGGCCATCTCAATGAGTGTTCTATTCTTGCGTTCGACGACGCCATTCTGCTGTGGCGTGTACGAAGCTGAGAATTCATGTGTGATGCCCAAAGTATCAAGATATGTATCAAGGCCAGTGTTCTTGAATTCAGTGCCATTGTCACTTCTGATGTGCTTTATCTTGGCGCCATAGTTGTTCATTGCTCGATTGGCGAAGCGTCTGAAGACATCCTGCACTTCAGTCTTATAGAGGATTATGTGCACCCAAGTATATCTAGAATAATCATCAACAATGACAAAGCCATAGAGACAAGCAGTAGTAGTAAGAGTTGAATAATGAGTGGGACCGAAAAGATCCATGTGGAGCAGTTCGAAGGGTCGAGTCATTGTCATGATTGTCTTCGAGGGATGCTTGGCCCTTGTCATCTTTCCTGGTTCGCAGGCACCGCATAAGTGATCTTTCTTGAACTTGACGCCCTCGATGCCTATGACATGCTTCTTCTTTGCAAGGGTGTGGAGGTTCCTCATGCCAGCATGCCCTAGCCTCCGATGCCAGAGTCAGCATTCTGAAGCTTTTACTAGAAGACATACGGCAAGCTGTGGTCCTGCTGAGAAATCTACCACGTACAAATCATCTTTCCGATACCCTTCAAACACTAGAGACCTGTCAGATTCCATTAGAACAAGGCAACGATATTTTCCAAACATCACAATCATGTTTAAATCGCAAAGCATTGAGACAGATATTAAGTTGAAGCCAAGGGATTCAACAAGCATGACTTTATCCATGTGTTGATCCTTTGAGATTGCAACTCTACCTAGACCCAATACCTTGCTTTTACCAGTGTCAGCAAATGTGATGTGACTTTTTCAGATGGGCGTAAAGTTGAGTCCATGAGAAGGCTTCGCTTGCCAGTCATGTGATTGGTACACCCACTATCAATAATCCATTCTGAAGCTGCTGGTGTCGTACCCTACAGTGCAGTTAGGGGGATAGGCTTCATGAAGAGAATTGTGAAGCAAAAACATTTGACGAACCAGTGGGTTATGAAAGCTTAGATCGAGATTTGGACTGATAGGGCGAGTAGCAAGCGATTCAGGAACAAAGTACATAATAAGACCATTCGGGAATTTGATCTTGCGCCCTACAAGATATTTAAGGTCCCCAGCAATAGCGTCAGATGATTTTGGTTTTCTGCTGGAGACCCTTCCCTGCAAAAGAGAGTTAAGCTTTCTTAGCCACACACATCTTCAAGGGTGTCTTAGAAGCAATAAGTCTAAGTGCAGCATCTGAGAACTTTGGCTTTGGAGCCCTAGCAAAAAGTCTTGCAGGAGGACAATAGTACTCATAAGAATAAGCAGAATAGTTCTTGGTCTTATGAACATGGCGGTTTGATGAACCGCGCTCATATTCATAGGCATGAGTATGGCTTCCCTGCAAAACATTTGCATTAGTTTGACTTCGGTGAGTCCTCTGTCTGTATGAAGCCTTTGGACCGTATGAAGCCTGTGGTCTGGGGTTTGTCTTCTTCACCTGTGGTGTCATGATGACATTCACAGGAAGATTCTCCAAACACCGTTTGGGCACCCAGATCTTCTTCATAGGCGGTCCATTCCTGCAGTTAGTACCAATATACCTGGCAAACACTTCACCATTCTGATTCTTAAACAGTTTATAGTTTGCATCAAAGGATTCATCAATGATAATGGGGTTAGCACAAGTGAAGCCAGATAGAGTGGATGGATCTACTGAAGGTTCCTTTGCAGCAACCCATGTGGTTTTGGGGTACTGCTCAGGTTTCCAGTAAGAGCCATCGGCATTCATTTTCCTTACGAACCCAACACCCTCTTTCCTAGGGTTTCGGTTCAGGATCTGCCTTTTGAGGACATCACATAGTGTCTGATGCCCTTTGAGACTTTTGTACATCCCTGTTTCAAGCAGTGTCTTCAACCTAGCATTCTCATCAGCAATAGCAGTGGTATCCTCAGCGGAGGGGTTAGTTACCACATCAACAGTTGAAGATATTGCAATAGTAGCAGCAGTAGAACATTCAGCAACAGAGGTAGCGTTATCACGCTCAATGCATTTAAGACATGGTGGTTCAAATCCTTCCTGAGCGGAACTGATCTATTTGGCGCGAAGTGACTCGTTTTCCTTTTGAAGATCTTCATGAGCCGCTCTCAATTTCTCAAGATATTGCTTCATTTGAAGATAATCATAGGAAAGCCTTTCATGAGTTGTTGAGAGCATTTCATGACGACTTTCAAGTTCCTCATACTTAACATGAAGATTTTTTATGTCTTCAATTAAGGACTGAGATCGAGTCATTTCAGCGTCTAGCAGATCATTGCTTTTCTCTAACAGTTTTTGAATATGTTCCATAGCTTTCTGTTGTTCAGTTCCAATTTTAGCAAGTGTTTTGTAGCTGGGTTTGGAATCACAATCAGAGTCATCTTCACTAGATGTTTGATAGTGAGGAGTGCGTGTGTTTACCTTGGCACCGCGTGCCATGAAGCAGTAGGTAGGAGCGGAGTAGTCCTTGTCATTTGCATCCGTGTCGGTGATGAAGTCATTGTCTTCAGTGTTGAAGATGGACTTGGCAACGTATGTTGTAGCCAGACTCGCAACGCCAGAATCGGACTCCTCCTCAGACTCCACCTCCGCCTCCTCAGAAGCAGACTCCTCCTCTGAATCCATTTCCTTGCCAACAAACGCACGTGCCTTGCCAGATGAGCTCTTCTTGTGTGATGAAGACTTGGAGGAAGACTTGGAAGAAGACTTTGAGTATTTCTTCTTCTTCTTGTCGCCAGAGTCATACTCCTTGCTCTTCTTTTTCTTGTTGTTGTTCTCATTATCCCACTGCGGACACTCAGAGATGTAGTGTCCAGGTTTCTTGCACTTGTGGTATGATCTTTTCTTGTAGTCATAAGAAGAAGCTTCATCATTCCTTGAGCTTGATCGTGAAGACTTTCTAAAGCTTTTCTTCTTGGTGAATTTTTGGAACTTCTTCATAAGCATAGCAAGCTCCTTTCCAATGTCTTCAGGATCATCAGAGCTGCTGTCGGATTCTTGTTCAGATGTGGAGACAACTTTTGCCTTCAAGGCACGAGTTCGCCCATAGTTGGGACCGTAGATGTCTCTTTTCTCAAAAAGCTGAAACTCGTGTGTGTTGAGCCTCTCAAGTATGTCAGACGGATCGAGTGTCTTGAAATCAGGACATTCTTGAATCATCAGGGCTAGGGTGTCAAACGAGCTGTCAAGTGATCTCAGGAGTGTCTTGACGACTTCATGCTTGGTGATCTCAGTGGCGCCGAGAGCTTGAAGCTCATTTGTGATATCAGTGAGTCGATCAAATGTGAGCTGGACATTCTCATTGTCATTTCTCTTGAAGCGGTTGAAGAGGTTGCGAAGGATGCTGATTCTCTGATCTCTCTGGGTTGAGATGCCTTCATTGACCTTGGAGTGCCAGTCCCAGACTAGCTTAGATGTTTCCAAAGCACTCACGCGGCCATACTGTCCTTTGGTCAGATGACCACAGATGATATCCTTGGCAGTAGAGTCCAGTTGTATGAACTTCTTGACATCAGCAGCAGTGACACCTTCTCCAGCCTTGGGAACGTCGTTCTTGACGACATACCATAGGTCGACGTCAATGGCTTCAAGATGCATGCGCATCTTATTCTTCCAGTAAGGATATTCAGTTCCATCGAAGACGGGGCATGCAGCGAAGAGTTTAATTATCCCTGCAGTCGACATAGCTAAAACTCCAGGTGGTTAAACTGAATCACACAGAACAAGGGAGTACCTATCTCTGATACCAATTGAAAGTGCGTTATATCGACTAGAGGGGGGTGAGTAGGCGATTCTTATGAAAGTCTTCAAAACATGGAGGTTTCGAAGACAAACGATAGAAATAAACCTATTACCATGCAGCGGAACGTAGACTACACTAGGCAGACCATAGTCAAGTATTCAATGAAGTGAAAGCACAATGACTTATAGCAGCTAGGTAGTAAGGGTCATGTAGGAAGATATTATGAAGCCAATCAGAACAAGCAGTCACTCAGTGAAGACAAAAGATAATGCCATCATACAATGACTTCACAAGAACCAATCAGTAAGTAAAGGGAAGGGAAGGATGAAACCAGTGACTCGTTGAAGACAATGATTTGTTAGACCAGTTCCAGTTGCTGTGACAACTGTACGTCTGGTTAGGGCGACTAGGTATTTAAACCCGAGGACACACAGTCCCGGACACCCAGTCCTGAACACGCAGCTCAGGACACCCAGACCTCGCCCAATCACTCTGGTAAGTCTTCAAGGTAGACTCCCAAACCTTCACATACTTCGTTCACCGGCGATCCACAATGACTCTTGGATGCTCAGAATGTGACGCCTAACCGGCTGGAGGATTCACAGTCCTCAAGTGTAATAAGTCTTCAGATCACACAGATAGGAAGAGTTAAGTGATGCCTAACACTCTTTGGCTCTGGGTGGTTAGGGCTTTATCCTCGCAAGGAATTCTCTCTCAAAGGCTTCGAGGTGGGTTGCTCTCAAACGACAAAAGCCGTAGTCTAACTCTGAGCAGCCAACCGTTTATGGTTGTAGGGATGGGCTATTTATAGCCACTAGTCAACCCGACCTGATTTGTCCGAAATGACCATGGGTCACTAAGGAACTGACACGTGTTCCAATGGTCAGATTTCAAACACACACGGCAACTTTACTTGGGCTACAAGCAAAGCTGACTTGTCCGACTCTGGACAAGATTCGCTCTCATAGTCTTCACTCGAAGACATAGGTTTTGGTTAAGCATCACTTCCGTCATTCTAACTAGTTCTCTTGGACCCCACTTAACAGTACGGTGGTTCCTATGACTCAATAAAGAAGAAAAAGAACTACGAAAGATCTAAGTCTTCGAGCTCCATAGGCTTCATGCGATGTCTTCTTTTGTCATAGTCTTCAATGTGAGTATCTTCACATACCACCTTTGACATCAATGTCTTCATACATTTTTAGGGGTCATCTCTAGTAGGAAAACCGAATCAATGAGGGACTTCTACTTGTGTTATCCTGCAATTCTCACAAACACATTAGTCCCTCAACTAGGTTTGTCGTCAATACTCCAAAACCAACTAGGGGTGGCACTAGATGCACTTACAAATAATAATGCTCTCAGAAACTTGATAAGACTATACACAACTCTCCGATGAAATCTATAATAATAAACATGGCATTCACATAAGCAATCATTCTACCACTCAAAATAACAATCAAAACAACAAAGAAACTCAATAATAAAACTCAAACAAATTCCAAAGAAGCTTCAAATAAAACTAGAAAGAAAAACTACTAACGAAAATCTATGACTTTGCTACAAGCATCTAACATAGTTTTGCCCTAAGTAAAAAAACATAACAAGAATTAAAACACTAAACTAATAATTTAACAGGAAATAAAAAGTAAAACAACTAAGTTAGCAGAAAGTATTTTTCATAAAATTTTATTTGCAAAAAGAAACAAATAAAAAGCTTTTATAAAACTCTAACTATGACCTATAGAAGTTTTCATACAAAACTAAGGAAAAATAAAATTTTAAAATAAAAAATAAAATTTTCTCCTGTTGTCTAACAGAAACACAACTAATTTTGTCAAAGGTGACAAAAACAAATAATTTAAAACTAATAAAAACAATAAAGAAATGGCTAAAACAGAACTATAAGTAAAACAGTACTTTTTTGCTAAAAACCTAATTTAAATTAACCTAGAAATAAAATACTAAATACTACTGGATAAACAAAGGTCCTAGAGACCAGGAGCAAAAAGAATCGGTCAAAAATAATATTCCTAACTCAAAATAGCCCAAATCTAGTGATTTGAGCAAATTCATACAAACACAAATTTAAACTGCTCAAGTGTGAAATAAAATTGAACTAACAGAAACTTCATAAAATTTGTGATCCAAGGCAGTTGGAATCACTCAAAAATACCTCGTAGATAATTAACTATAGATTTTACAAGATTGAAACTATTCTGTTTTAAAAACAGAACGAAAAAAACAGTAGGTCGGGATTTACTGTAGCAGTTCCGGTGATGGGGTCCTGGTGGAGCTCCGGCGACGTCCTCCGGTGGCCCTCTGGCGTCGGGGAAGGGACGGTCGGGGGTGGAAGAGCGGGGCGGAACGAGTGGTGGGGTCGGTGGGTGGCGGGGATGGCCGGAGGTGGTGGGGTAGGGCGGCAATGGCGGCGGTGGTCCGGCGAACTCCGGCGAGGTGGCGCGGTAGTGTGGGGCGAGGAGAGGCGGATCTAGGGGAGGGAATGGGTGTGGGAGGTGGCCATTTATAGGGGGGAGGTCGGTTTGGAAGAGGGGGCAAGGGATTTCGTGAATCCCACGATCTCCGGCGATGGCCGACGCGGCTGTGCTCCGGAACGAAATCCCGTTTGTGAGGAAGGAGATGATCTGGCGCGATCGGACCGGATTTGGCCCAAAAAATACCTTTCCTTTTTAAAAATATTCCATGAATAAAAATCATTTAAAAAATAAAATATAGGAGTATTATATATCAAAACGATCAGAAAAATAAGCCCAATTTAGTGGGATATTTTCCAGGGGCAAATAAAATACTTTTTGAAAAGTCATTTTTTTTAAAATTCAAACAAAAATCAAAATGACTTTCAAAACTCTATGGAAAATTTATTCCAACATTTTTGGGGTGTCGTGTTACTCCCTCTCAACACTTTTGTTCAAGTGTTCTTTGTCAGAAAAGTTTTTGAATGCCACTTTGAGTAAAAACAAAAAAAAATTAAATGACAACTTCAAAATGAAATTTTTCTTTACTTCCCACTCTCTTTCATTGAAGAAATCATGAGGATCATTGAGTGGCATGAAGTTTGAAATATTTCCAAATTCAAATATTTTCAAACGGAATTTTTTTTGGAAAGTCCTTTCTAGTCCCTTTCAACAAAACTTCAAAAGTTTAAAAATTCTAATAAATTTCACTCAATCAATCACTCAACAATCAATCAACAATCATATATTTTAATTATTATAACATTCCAAAAAATTTAATTTGGGATGTTACAGTTTAGATGTGGTTTTATTGTTTTAATTACTGTTTGTGCCAAGTAGAACCTTTGGGAAGACTCGGGGAAAGTCTTGTTGATCATGCTGTAAAAAACAGAAACTTTAGCGCTCACGAGAATTGCTGCCATGTTTATTTGAAAAGTGATATTTAGTTAATTCTTTTTGCAGATGATTAATAGATAAATTCCTCAGGTCCAGCAATTTATTTGAGAATTTTATGAGTTCCAGAAGTATACGTTTGATTCAGATTACTACAGACTGTTCTGTTTTTGACAGATTCTGTTTTTCGTGTGTTGTTTGCTTATTTTGATGAATCTATGGCTAGTAAAATAGTTTATAAACCATAGAGAACTTGGAATACAGTAGTTTTAACACCAATATAAATAAATAATGAGTTCATTACAGTACCTTGAAGTGGTGATTTATTTTCTTATACTAACGGAGCTTACGAGTTTTCTGTTAAGTTTTGTGTTGTGAAGTTTTTAAGTTTTGGGTAAGGATTTGATGGACTATGGAATAAGGATTGGCAAGAGCCTAAACTTGGGGATGCCCGAGGAACCCCAAGGTAATATTCAAGGACAACCAAAATCCTAAGCTTGGGGATGCCCCGGAAGGCATCCCCTCTTTCGTCTTCGTTCATCGGCAACTTTACTTGGAGCTATATTTTTATTCGCCACATGATATGTGTTTTGCTTGGAGCGTCATTTTATTTTATTTAGTTTTGTTTGCTGTTTGAATAAAATACCAAGATCTGAAATTATTAAATGTTAGAGAGTCTTCACATAGTTTCATAATTATTCGACTACTCATTGATCATGGTAGTTTGTCATTTGCTCTAGTGCTTCACTTATATCTTTTAGAGCATGGTGGTTGTTTTATTTTGAAGAAATAGATGAACTCTCATGCTTCACTTAGATTATTTGAGAGTCTTAAATAGCATGGTAATTTGCTTAAAATCCTAATATGCTAGGTATTCAAGAATAATAAAATTCTCTTATGAGTGTGTTGAATACTAAGAGAAGTTTGATACTTGATGATTGTTTTGAGATATGAGGATGGTAATATTAGAGTCATGCTAGTTGCGTAGTTGTGAATTTGAGAAGTACTTGTGTTGAAGTTTGTGATTCCCATAGCATGCACATATGGTGAACCATTATGTGATGAAGTCGGATCATGATTTATTTATTGATTGCCTTCCTTATGAGTGGCAGTCGGGGACGAGCGATGGTCTTTTCCTACCAATCTATCCCCCTAGGAGCATGTGCGTAGTTCTTTGCTTTGATAACTTGTAGATTTTTGCAATAAGTATATGAGTTCTTTATGACTAATGTTGAGTCCATGGATTATACGCACTCTCACCCTTCCACCATTGCTAGCCTCTCCAGTACCGCGCAACTTTTGCCGGTACCATAAACCCACCATACACCTTCCTCAAAACAGCCACCATACCTACCTATTATGGCATTTCCATAGCCATTCCGAGATATATTGTCATGCAATTTTCCACCGTTCCGTTATTATGACACGCTTCATCATTGTCATATTGCTTTGCATGATCATGTAGTTGACATTGTATTTGTGGCAAAGCCACCGTCCATAATTCTTTCATACATGTCACTCATGCATCATTGCACATCCCGGTACACCGCCGGAGGCATTCATATAGAGTCATATCTTGTTCTAAGTATCGAGTTGTAATTATTGAGTTGTAAGTAAATAAAAGTGTGATGATCATCATTATTAGAGCATTGTCCCAGTGAGGAAAGGATGATGGAGACTATGATTTCCCCATAAGTCGGGATGAGACTCCAGACGAAAATAAGTAAATAAAGGAGGCCAAAGAAGCCCAAATAAAAAAAGAGAAAAAAGAGGTCATAAAAAAGAGAAAGTCCCAAATAAAAAATAAAAAAATGAGAGAAAAAGAGAGAAGGGGCAATGCTACTATCCTTTTACCACACTTGTGCTTCAAAGTAGCACAATGATCTTCATGATAGAGAGTCTCCTATGTTGTCACTTTCATATACTAGTGGGAATCTCTCATTATAGAACTTGGCTTGTATATTCCAATGATGGGCTTCCTCAAAATGCCCTAGGTCTTCATGAGCAAGCAAGTTGGATGCACACCCACTTAGTTTCTTTTTGAGCTTTCATACATTTATAGCTCTAGTGCATCCATTGCATGGCAATCCCTACTCACTCACATTGATATCTATTGATGGGCATCTCCATAGCCCGTTGATACGCCTAGTTGATGTGAGACTATCTTCTCCCTTTTTTTTCTTCTCCACAACCACCATTCTATTCCACCTATAGTGCTATATCCATGGCTCACGCTCATGTATTGCGTGAAGATTGAAAAAGTTTGAGAACATCAAAAGTATTAAACAATTGCTTGGCTTGTCATCGGGGTTGTGCATGATTTAAATACTTTGTGTGGTGAAGATGGAGCATAGCCAGACTATATGATTTTGTAGGGATGAACTTTCTTTGGCCATGTTATTTTGAGAAGACATAATTGCTTCGTTAGTATGCTTGAAGTATAATTATTTTTATGTCAATATGAACTTTTATCTTGAGTCTTTCGGATCTGAGTATTCATGCCACAATTAAGAAGAATTACATTGAAATTATGCCAAGTAGCACTCCGCATCAAAAATTCTGTTTTTATCATTTACCTACTCGAGGACGAGCAGGAATTAAGCTTGGGGATGCTTGATACGTCTACAACATATCTATAATTTTTGATTGCTCCATGCTATATTATCTACTGTTTTGGACAATATTGGGCTTTATTATCCACTTTTCTATTATTTTTGGGACTAACCTATTAACCGGAGGCCCAGCCCAGAATTGCTGTTTTTTTGCCTATTTCAGTGTTTCGAAGAAAAGGAATATCAAACGGAGTCGAAACGAAACGAAATCAACTGGAGAAGTTATTTTTGGAAGGGAAGCTACCGGATGGACTTGGACCCCACGTCAGGAGCCAAGGGAGGTGCTCACAAGGGTGGGGGGCGCCCCCCCCCCCTAGGGCGCGCCCCCTGCCTCGTGGGGCCCCCAAAGCTCCACCGACGTACTTCCTGCACCCATATATACTCACGTACCATAAAACTTCCAGAACAGACAATAGATCGGGAGTTTCGCCGCCAGAAGCCTCCGTAGCCACCGAAAGCCAATCTAGACCCGTTCCGGCACCCTGTCAGAGGGGGAATCCCTCTCCGGTGGCCATCTTCATCATCCCGGTGCTCTCCATGACGAGGAGGGAGTAGTTCTCCCTCGGGGCTGAGGGTATGTACCAGTAGCTATGTGTTTGATCTCTCTCTCTCGTGTTCTTGAGATGATACGATCTTGATGTATCGCGAGCTTTGCTATTATATTTGGATCCTATGATGTTTCTTTCCCCCTCTACTCTCTTATAATGAATTGAGTTTCCCCTTTGAAGTAATCTTATCGGATTGAGTCTTTAAAGATTTGAGAACACTTGATGTATGTCTTGCCGTGTGCATCTGTGGTGACAATGGGATACCACGTGATTCACTTGATGTATGTTTTGGTGATCAACTTGCGGGTTCCGCCCATGAACCTATGCATAGGGGTTGGCACACGTTTTCGTCATGATTCTCCGGTAGGAACTTTGGGGCACTCTTTGAGGTTCTATGTGTTGGTTGAATAGATGAATATGAGATTGTGTGATGCATATCGTATAATCATACCCACGGATACTTGAGGTGACATTGGAGTATCTAGGTGACATTAGGGTTTTGGTTGATTTGTGTCTTAAGGTGTTATTCTAGTACAAACTCTAGGGCTGTTTGTGACACTTATAGGAATAGCCCAACGGATTGATTGGAAATAATAACTTTGAGGTGGTTTCGTACCCTACCATAATCTCTTCGTTTGTTCTCCACTATTAGTGACTTTGGAGTGACTGTTTGTTGCATGTTGAAGGATAGTTATGTGATCCAATTATGCTATTATTGTTGAGAGGACTTGCACTAGTGAAAGTATGAACCCTAGGCCTTGTTTCCTAGCATTGCAATACCGTTTACGCTCACTTTTATCATTAGTTACCTTGCTGTTTTTATAATTTCAGATTACAAAAACCTTTATCTACCATCCATATACCACTTGTTTCACCATCTCTTCGCCGAACTAGTGCACCTATACAATTTGCCATTGTATTGGGTGTGTTGGGGACACAAGAGACTCTTTGTTATTTGGTTGCAGGGTTGCTTGAGAGAGACCATCTTCATCCTACGCCTCCTACGGACTGATAAACCTTAGGTCATCCACTTGAGGGAAAATTGCTACTGTCCTACAAACCTCTGCACTTGGAGGCCCAACAACGTCTACAAGAAGAAGGTTGTGTAGTAGACATCACGGGGATAGCTTGTGTGCATCTGACAGATCCTGGATGAGCCGGAGCACCAGGTCACCTTCTTGAAAGGTCCTGGATTTAACCCAGCGGCTGTGATAACGGCACAGGTCCTGTTGATAAATTATTGATCGAGCCGCCGCCAAGTCTCTCTCCTCATCTAACAAGTCAAGTGCATTCTGTCGGGCTGGTTCATTATTAGCTTCAACGTAAGCTGCCACACAAGGCGAGTCATGACGGATGTCGCTAGGCAGCACCGCTTCCGCTCCATAAACCATGAAGAAAGGTGTATAACCTATAGACCTGTTAGGAGTGGTATTGATACTCCACAGCACCGAGGGTAATTCCTCTACCCAACAACCTGGCGTCCATTGTAAGGGAACCATGAGCCAAGGCTTGAGACCTTTTAAGATTTCCTGATTTGCTCTCTCAGCCTGACCATTGGATTGAGGGTGAGCTACGGAAGAAACATCAAGCCGGATGTGCTCTCATTGACAAAACTCCTCCATAGCACCTTGGGACAAATTAGTGCCATTGTCGGTGATAATGCTGTGTGGAAAACCAAAGCGAAAGATCACCTTTTTCATGAACTGAACCGCCGTGGCTACATCACACTTACTCACTAGCTCTGCCTCAACCCATTTTGTGAATTTGTCAACTGCCACTAAAAGATGTGTCTTTTTATCCTTAGACCTTTTGAAAGGTCCAACCATGTCAAGCCCCCAAACTGCAAATGGCCAAGTGATTGGAATCATCCGCAACTCTTGAGCTGGCACATGCGCTCTTCGTGCAAATTTGGAATCATCAGTGTGAGCCGTTAACCAGTAAAAACCATGACGAAAAACTTTGGCCACAAGAGACTTTGACCTGGCGTGATGGCCACAATCCCCCTCATGGATCTCACGAAGTATTTCTTGACCTTCTTCAGGAGAAACACAACGCTGAAACGCTCTAGTGACGCTGCGATGATACAACTCTCCGTCAGAAATCGTCATTGACTTGGACCGCCGGGTTATCTGTCGGGCCAGGGTCTCGTCCTCTGGCAACTCTCCTCGGGTCATGTAAGCCAAGAACGGTAATGTCCAATCTGGAATGACGTGAAGAGTCGCCACCAACTGTGCCTCCGGGTCAGGAACGGCCAAATCTTCCTCTGTAGGTAGCTTAACAGACGGGTTATGCAAAACATCTAAAAAGGTGTTAGGTGGCACCGGCTTACGCTGAGACCCCAACCGGCTTAAGGCATCGGTCGCTTCGTTCTTTCTACGGTCAATGTGTTCCACTTGATAACCCTTAAAATGTCCTCCAACAGCATTGACTTCACGGCGATAAGCCGCCATGAGAGGATCCTTGGAATCCCACTTGCCTGACACCTGTTGGGCCACCAAATCTGAATCACCAAGGCACCGGACCCGGCTCAGACTCATCTCTTTAGCCATTCAAAGACCATGGAGCAAAGCTTCATACTCTGCTGCATTGTTAGTACAAGGAAACATCAATCGCAATACATAACAGAACTTGTCCCCTCGAGGAGAAGTTAAAACAACTCCAGCCCCCGAGCCTTCCAACTGTCTGGACCCATCAAAATGAATCGTCCAATATGTGTTGTCTGGTTTCTCCTATGGCATCTGTAACTTTGTCCAGTCATTAATGAAGTCAACTAGCGCTTGAGATTTGATCGCAGTATGTGGCATATACTTCAAACCATGAGACCCAAGTTAAATAGCCCACTTGGCGACTCGTCCTGTGGCTTCTCTATTTTGAATGATGTCTCCTAGAGGAGCAGAGCTAACCACGGTGATTGGGTGACCCTTGATGGCCCACAAGTATAGGGGATCTATCGTAGTCCTTTCGATAAGTAAGAGTGTCGAACCCAACGAGGAGCAGAAGGAAATGATAAGCGGTTTCCAGCAAGGTATTCTCTGCAAGTACTGAAATAAGTGGTAACATGTAGTTTTGTGATCGGATAATTTGTAACGAGCAACAAGTAACAAAAGTAAATAAAGTGCAGCAAGGTGGCCCAATCCTTTTTGTAGCAAAGGACAAGCCTGGACAAACTCTTATATAGAGAAAAGTGCTCCCGAGGACACATGGGAATATCGTCAAGCTAGTTTTCATCACGTTCATATGATTCGCGTTCGGTACTTTGATAATTTGGTATGTGGGTGGACCGGTGCTTGGGTACTGTCCTTACTTGGACAAGCATCCCACTTATGATTAACCTCTATTGCAAGCATCCGCAACTACAACAAAAGTATTAAGGTAAACCTAACCATAGCATGAAACTATAGGGATCCAAATCAGCCCCTTACGAAGCAATGCATAAACTAGGGTTTAAGCTTCTGTCACTCTAGCAACCCATCATCTACTTATTACTTCCCAATGCCTTCCTCTAGGCCCAAATAATGGTGAAGTGTCATGTATTTGACGTTCACATAACACCACTAGAGGAGAGACAACATACATCTCATCAAAATATCGAACCAATACCAAATTCACATGACTACTAATAGCAAGACTTCTCCCATGTTCTCAGGAACAAACGTAACTACTCACAAAGCATATTCATGTTCATAATCAGAGGGGTATTAATATGCATATAGGATCTGAACATATGATATTCCACCAAATAAACAAACTAGCATCAACTACAAGGAGTAATTCACACTACTAGCAACCTACTAGCACCAATCCCGGACTTGGAGTCAAGAATTGGATACAAGAGATGAACTAGGGTTTTGAGAGGAGATGGTGCTGATGAATATGTTGATGCAGATTGCCCTCTCCCGATGAGAGGAGCATTGGTGATGGCGATGGCGATGATTTCCCCCTCCCGGAGGGAAGTTTCCTCGGCAGAACAGCTCCGCCAGAGCCCTAGATTGGTTTCACCAAGGTTCCGCCTCCTGGCGGCGGAGTTTCATCCGAGAAGATGGCTTATGATTTTTGTTCCCATCGAAAGACTTCATATGGCAGAAGATGGCTATCGGAGGGCCACTAGGGGTCCCACGAGGTAGGGGGCGCGCCCCCCACCCTCGTGGGCACGGTGTGGCCCCCCTAGTGAACTTCTTCTGCTGAGTATTTTTTATATATTCTGAAAACGTCTTCCGTGAAGTTTCAGGACTTTTGGAGCTGTGCAGAATAGGTCTCTAATATTTGCTCCTTTTCCAGCCCAGAATCCCAGCTGTCGGCATTCTCCCTCTATATGTAAACCTTGTAAAATAAGAGAGAATAGGCATAAGTATTGTGACATAATGTGTAATAACAGCCCATAATGTAATAAATATCGATATAAAAGCATGATGCAAAATGGACGTATCAACTCCCCCAAGGTTAGACCTCGCTTGTCCTCAAGCGAAAGCCGAAATTGAAAAATATGTCCACATGTTTGGAGATAGAGGTGTCGATAAAAATAAAATACGGACATGAGGGCATCATGATCATTCTTAGAACAACAACTCACATAATTCTTGTCATATGATTTCTTATGATAGAGTAATAATTCAATCACAATTTCAAGCATGAATTGTAAACTTCATTGAAAACTAACAAACTATAATCTCAGTCATTGGAGCAATTGCAATTTATCATAACATAGGAAAGAGTCAATATATAAGAGATTTTTAGCAAGTCCACATACTCAACTATCATATAGTCTTTCACAATTGCTGACACTCACGCAATACTTATGGGTATGGAGTTTTAATCAGACATAGAGAAATATAGGGGCTTATAGTTTTGCCTCCTAATGTTTTACCTCAAGGGTAATGTCAACAATAATAGTTCATGAAAACTCACATCCGATTAGCCATATATACCAGGATCTTTCCAACATACTGTGCTTGCCAAAGGATAAAATGTGAAAAGGAAGGGTGAAGATCACCATGACTCTTATGCAAGGTAGGAGATAAAAGTAAAAGATAGGCCCTTCGCAGAGGGAAGCAGAGGTTGTCATGCGCTTTTATGGTTGGATGCATAAAATCTTAATGCGAAAGAACGTCACTTTATATTGCCACTTGTGATATGGACCTTTATTATGCAGTCTGTCGCTTTTATTTATTCCATATCACACGATCGTATAAAGCTTATTTTCTCCCACACTAATAAGTCATACATATCTAGAGAGCAATTTTTTATTGCTTGCACCGATGACAACTTACTTGGAGGATCTTACTCAATCCATAGGCAGGTATGGTGGACTCTCATGGCAAAACTGGTTTAAGGGTATTCAGAAGCACAAGTAGTATCTCTACTTGGTGCGATGAATTTGGCTAGCATGAGGGGGAAAGGCAAGCTCAACCGTGTTGGATGATCCATGATAATATAATTTATCTCAGATGTAAGAAAACATAACCCATTACGCTGTCTTCCTTATCCAACGTCAACTCTTTAGAATGTCATATTTTAATGAGTGCTCACAATCATAAAAGATGTCCAAGATATTATATTTATATGTGAAGACCTCTCTTTCTTTATTACTTCCTATTAATTGCAACGATGACCAAAACTATGTTTGTCAACTCTCAACAACTTTTATTCATCATACATATTCTATGTGAGCTCATTACTCCCCATAAGATCCATATGATCTCTTTGTTTCCCTTTTTTATTTAATTCTCTTTTCTTTTATTCACTTAGGATCGTGGCAAAATAATCAAGCCCTTGACTCAACACTAATCTTTATTATATATATAGCTCACGGACTCGATTACATAGAGGGATCGTAAAGCAAAACTCAAAACTAGATCATGCCATAAACTTTATTCTACTAGATCAAGATATTACCAAAAGGATCGAACTAAGAAAAATGGTAAAGATAAAAGTGATGGTGATACGATACTGGGGCACTCCCCCAAGCTTGGCAGTTGCCAAGGGGAGTGCCCATACCAGATGCTCAATTCTTCTTTGTTGGTGGAGAAGGTGATGGTTTTGTTGATGGCGTAGGTTTGTCGTCCTTCTTCCAAGGCATAGGCTCACCATCATAGAAGGATGATCGAGTCTCCTGAAACCTCAAATCTGCAGCCAAACACATCCTCTTGAATCTATATTCATACTCACAGTTTTGATTTTGCAGGGCATAGATCTGGGCTTGGAGGTGCTCGATTTTCTCATGAATCTTGAAGATGGCCTCCCCGATGTCCTTGACGTCTAGCTTGTGGTTGTTGGTGAACTCCGTGATCATAATGTGATTGGAATTGAGTCCACGCTCCACCATCTCCTGACACTTGAAAACATCTTGCTCCAATGCCTCGAGCCTTGCCTCTGTGCTTCCGGTCTTCCTTGGTCCTCCAGCATCGCGGATGTGCAACAACCCCTCACGCATCTCAATGGTTTGAGGGTGTTGCAGCACCTCCGTGAGGTAGGGGTTTATGACCTTCTCAAAGAACTGGTCCTTAGGGGCACTTGAAGATGACATGACGTCCTGGATCTGTCAGAAAAACAGCTCGAAACACAAACAGAGGATAATTGCGTGATACGGGAGTCAAAACCCCCGGAAGATTATATAATGAATTTTTACCGACCAAAATACGTGTCGTGTAAGAAAATGGAGTTCGGAAAGCGCACGAGGTGCCCACAAGGTAGGGGGGCGCGCCCTCCACCCTCGTGGAGCCCTCATGTCCTTCCCGGACTGCTTCATATTTTTCTATTTTTCTAAATATTCCAAAACGGAGAAATATTGCCTTTAGAACTGTTTTGGAATCGGTTTACTTACCGTACCACATGCCTATTCCTTTTCGGAGTCTGAAACGTTCCGGAAAGTGCCCCTTATGTATTCCTCCGGGGTTACGGTTTCAATAACATTGGTTTCAACATTTATGGGATTACCTGAGATATAATGTTTGATTCTTTGATCGTTCACCACCTTCGGATTTGTGCCTTCGAAGTTGTTGATTTTTATGGCACCGGAACGATAGACCTCCTCGATAACGTAAGGACCTTCCCATTTAGAGAGAAGTTTTCATGCAAAAAATCTTAAACGAGAGTTGTATAGCAATACATAATCACCTACATTAAACTCCCGCTTGTGTATCATTTTATCATGCCATCTTTTAACTTTTTCTTTAAACAACTTGGCATTTTCGTAGGCTTGGGTTCTCCATTCATCGAGTGAGCTAATATCAAATAACCTATTCTCACCGGCAATTTTAAAATCATAATTGAGCTCTTTAATAGCCCAATATGCCTTGTGTTCTAGTTCGAGAGGTAAGTGACATGCTTTTCCATAGACCATTTTATACGGATACATACCCATAGGATCTTTATATGTAGTTCTATAGGCCCATAATGCAGCATCAAGTTTCTTGGACCAATTCTTTCTAGACCTATTGACAGTCTTTTGCAAAATTAATTTGAGTTCTCTATTGCTCAATTCTACTTGACCACTAGACTGTGGGTGATAAGGGGATGCAATTCTATGATTAACATCATATTTATCAAGCATTTTACGGGAAGCACCATGAATAAAATGTGAACCACCATCAGTCATTAAATATCTAGGGACTCCAAACCTTGGAAAAATAACTTCTTTAAGCATTTTAATAGAAGTGTTATGATCAGCACTACTAGTTGGAATAGCTTCTACCCACTTAGTAACGTAATCAATAGCAACTAAAATATGTGTATAACCATTAGAGGAAGGAAAAGGCCCCATATAGTCAAAGCCCCAAACATCAAATGGTTCAATAACGAGTGACTAGTTCGTAGGCATTTCTTGATATCTACTAATATTATCAATTCTTTGACATTCATCACAAGATAAGACAAACTTACGGGCATCCTTGAAGAGAGTAGGCCAATAAAAACCAGATTGCAATACCTTATGTGTAGTTCTATCTCCAGCACGGTGTCCTCCATAAGCTTCAGAGTGACACTTGCGTAGGATCTGTTCCTGTTCATGCTCAGGTACACAATGTCTAATAACACCATCTACTCCTTCTTTATAAATATGTGGGTCATCCCAAAAGTAATGCCTCAAATTATAGAAGAACCTTTTCTTTTGCTGGTATGTGAAACTAGGTGGTATGAATTTGGCAACAATGTAATTAGCATAATCAGCATACCATGGAGCAGTGTGAGAAGCATTTATGACATTTAATTGCTCATCAGGAAAGCTATCATCAATAGGTAGTGGGTCATCGAGCACATTTTCTAACCTAGACAAGTTGTCTGCAATGGGGTTCTCAGCTCCCTTTCTATCAACAATATGTAAGTCAAATTCTTGTAGCAAGAGAACCCATCTAATAAGTCTAGGTTTAGCATCTTTCTTTTCCATAAGATATTTAATAGCAGCATGATCAGTGTGAATAGTTACTTTAGAATCAACAATATAAGGTCTGAACTTATCGCAAGCAAATACAACTGCTAAGAATTCTTTTTCAGTAGTAGCATAATTTATTTGAGCATTGTCTAGGGTTTTACTAGAATATTGAATAACATTTAATTTCTTATCAACTCTTTGCCCTAGAACAGCACCTATAGCATAATCACTAGCATCACACATAATTTCAAAGGGTAAATTCCAATCAAGTGGCTGAACAATAGGTGCAGAGATCAAAGCTTTCTTAAGTATTTCAAATGCTTCTACACAATCATCATCAAAGACAAATGGTATATGTTTTTGTAATAAATTAGTCAGAGGCCGAGAAATTTTGGAGAAGTCCTTAATGAACCTCCTATAAAAATCGGCGTGACCAAGGAAACTTCTTATACCTTTTATGTCCTTGGGACATGGCATCTTTTCAATAGCATCAACCTTGGCTTTATCAACTTCAATACCTCTTTCAGAAACTTTATGCCCCAAGACAATACCTTCATTAACCATAAAGTGGCACTTTTCCCAATTCAAGACAAGATTAGTTTCTTCACATCTCTGCAAAACTCGATCAAGGTTGCTCAAGCAATCATCAAAAGAAGATCCATAGATGGAGAAATCGTCCATGAAAACCTCACAAATCTTTTCACAAAAGTCAGAGAATATAGCCATCATGCATCTTTGAAAGGTAGCAAGTGCATTACATAAACCAAAAGGCATACGTCTATAAGCAAAAGTACCAAAAGGGCAAGTAAAAGTAGTCTTTGATTGATCCTTAGCTGAAACATGTATTGAGAGAAACCAGAATAACCATCTACTCCCTCCGTTCCTAAATACTTGTCTTTCTAGGCATTTCAACAAGTGACTACATACGAAGCAAAATGGGTGAATCTACACTCTAAAACATGTCTACATACATCTGTATGTAGTAGTCATTTGAAATGTCTAGAAAGACAAATATTTAGGAACGGAGGGAGTAGAAAGCAAAAATGTGTATGTTTGGATAATCTTTCTAGCATTTGATCGATAAAAGGTAAGGGGTAATGGTCCTTTTTAGTGGCCTTATTTAATTTGCGGAAATCAATTACCATCCTATAACCTGTAATAATTCTTTGAGGAATCAATTCATCTTTATCATTAGGAACAACAGTAATACCTCCCTTCTTAGGGACACAATGGACAGGACTTACCCACTGACTATCAGCAACGGGATAGATTATACCTGCTTCAAGGAGCTTAAGTATTTCCTTTCTTACCACTTCTTTCATTTTAGGATTCAGCCGTCGTTGATGATCACGAACTGGTTTAGCATCTCCTTCCAAATTTATTTTATGTTGACATAGAGTGGGACTAATGCCCTTAAGATCATCAAGAGTATACCCAATAGCAGCACGGTGCTTCTTCAGAATTTTCAATAATCTCTCTTCTTCATGCTTTGAAAGGTTAGCACTAATAATAACAGGATATATCTTTTTCTCATCAAGATAAGCATATTTAAGAGTATTAGGCAACGGTTTAAGCTCAAACACGGGATCACCCTTGGGTGGAGGAGGACCCCCTAGGATTTCAATAGGCAAATTGTGTTTCAGAATAGGTTCCTGTTTAAATAATACTTCATCTATTTCCCTTGTTTCATTCATAAACATATCATTTTCATGGTCTAGCAAATATTGTTCTAAAGGATCACTAGGAGGTACGGCAATAGAAGCAAGACCAATAATTTCATCCTTACTAGGTAATTCTTCTTCACGGTATTGTCTACTAAATTTAGAGAAATTAAATTCATGAGACATATCATCTAAACCAATAGTAACAACATCCCTTTTGCAATCTATGGTAGAATTAACAGTGTTTAAGAAGGGTCTACCAAATATAATGGGACAAAAGCTATCTTGTGGGGAACCAAGAACAAGAAAATCAGCAGGATATTTAGTTTTCCCACATAAGACTTCAACATCTCTAACAATTCCCATTGGTGAAAGAGTATCTCTATTGGCAAGTTTAATTGTGACATCAATATCTTCTAACTCAACAGGTGCAATATCATGCATAATTTCTCTATATAGGCTAATAGGTATTGCACTAGCACTGGCACCCATATCACATAAACCATGATAACAATGATCTCCTATTTTAACAGAAATAACATGCATGCCTACCACAGGTCTATTTTTATCTTTAGCACAAGGTTTAGCAATTCTAGCAGTTTCATCACAGAAATAAATAACATGCCCATCAATATTATCAGCCAAGAGATCTTTAACAATAGCAATATCAGGTTCAACTTTAATTTGCTCAAAAGGTGTATAAGTTTTAATATTGCTTTTACGAACCACAGTTGAAGCTTTAGCATGATCCTTTATCCTAACAGGAAAAGGTGGTTTCTCAACATAAGCGGTAGGAATAATAGGATCATTATAAGTGACAATCTTTTCTTCAACTTTAATTGGTGCAACTACTTTTACTTCTATGGGAGGATGATATTTAAACAACTTCTCCTTGGGGAGATCAACATAAGTAGCAAAAGATTCACAGAAAGAACTACTATCTCAGATTCAAGTCCATATTTAGTGCTAAATTTACGGAAAACATCGGTATCCATAAAAGAGTTAACACAATCAAACTTAGGTGTCATACCTGACTCCTTACCTTTGTCGAGGTCCCAATCTTCAGAGTTGCGTTTAATTCTTTCCAATAAAACCCATTTGAATTCAATAGTCTTCATCATAAAAGAGCCAGCACAAGAAGTATCAAGCGTGGTGCGATTGTTATGAGAAAGCCGAGCATAAATTTTTTGAATAATCATTTCTCTTGAGAGCTCATGATTGGGGCATGAATATAACATTTATTTAAGCCTCCCCCAAGCTTGAGCAATGCTTTCTCCTTCGCGAGGCCAAAAATTATATATATATAATTGCGATCACGATGAACAAGATGCATAGGATAAAACTTCTCATGAAATTCCAATTTCAATCGTTTGTAGTTCCATGACCCCATATCATCATATAGCCTATACCATGTCGATGCATCTCCCTTCAAAGATAAAGGGAAGACCTTCTTCTTAACAACATCTCCGGGTACACCTGCAAGCTTAAATAATCCACAAACTTCATCCACATATATTAGATGCTCATCAGGATGCTTTGTTCCATCTCCTACAAAAGGATTAGCTAGCAGCTTTTCTATCATACCCAAAGGAATTTCAAAGCAGAAATTTTCATTTTCATTTTCAGTAGGTTGAGGAGTAACTCTTTGCTCTACTGGTCGGGGTGAAGATACCCCGAACAAGCCCCTCAGAGGATTACTTTCCATAGTAACAAGTGACAGTAAATTTCAGCACACTATATAAATTTGTCCTTACCAAATTCCACCTACCAAAGGCGCTTCACTCCCCGCCAACGGCGCCAGAAAAGAGTCTTGATGGCCCACAAGTATAGGGATCTATCGTAGTCCTTTCGATAAGTAAGAGTGTCGAACCCAACGAGGAGCAGAAGGAAATGATAAGCGGTTTCCAGCAAGGTATTCTCTGCAAGTACTGAAATAAGTGGTAACAGATAGTTTTGTGATCGGATAATTTGTAACGAGCAACAAGTAACAAAAGTAAATAAAGTGCAGCAAGGTGGCCTAATCCTTTTTGTAGCAAAGGACAAGCCTGGACAAACTCTTATATAGAGAAAAGTGCTCCCGGTGACACATGGGAATATCGTCAAGCTAGTTTTCATCACTTCATATGATTTGCGTTCGGTACTTTGATAATTTGGTATGTGGGTGGACCGGTGCTTGGGTACTGTCCTTACTTGGACAAGCATCCCACTTATGATTAACCTCTATTGCAAGCATCCGCAACTACAACAAGAGTATTAAGGTAAACCTAACCATATCATGAAACATAGGGATCCAAATCAGCCCCTTATGAAGCAACGCATAAACTAGGGTTTAAGCTTCTGTCACTCTAGCAACCCATCATATACTTATTACTTCCCAATGCCTTCCTCTAGGCCCAAATAATGGTGAAGTGTCATGTAGTCGACGTTCACATAACACCACTAGAGGAGAGACAACATACATCTCATCAAAATATCGAACGAATACCAAATTCACATGACTACTAATAGCAAGACTTCTCCCACGTCCTCAGGAACAAACGTAACTACTCACAAAGCATATTCATGTTCATAATCAGAGGGGTATTAATATGCATATAGTATCTGAACATATGATCTTCCACCAAATAAACCAACTAGCATCAACTACAAGGAGTAATTAACACTACTAGCAATCTACTAGCACCAATCCCGGACTTGGAGACAAGAATTGGATACAAGAGATGAACTAGGGTTTTGAGAGGAGATGGTGCTGATGAAGATGTTGATGGAGATTTCCCTCTCCCGATGAGAGGAGCGTTGGTGATGACGATGGCGATGATTTCCCCCTCTTAGAGGGAAGTTTCCCCGGCAGAACAGCTCCGCCAGAGCCCTAGATTGGTTCCGCCAAGGTTCCGCCTCGTGGCGGTGGAGTTTCGTCCGAGAAGATGGCTTATGATTTTTTTTCCCATTAAAAGACTTCATATAGCAGAAGATGGCCACTGGAGGGCCACCAGGGGGGCCACGAGGTAGGGGGGCGCGCCCAGGGGGTAGGGCGCGCCCCCTACCCTCGTGGGTAGGGTGTGCCCCCCTGGTGAACTTCTTCCGCTGAGTATTTTTTATATATTCTGAAAACGTCTTCCGTGAAGTTTCAGGACTTTTGGAGCTGTGCAGAATAGGTCTCTAATATTTGCTCCTTTTCCAGCCCAGAATCCCAACTGCCGGCATTCTCCCTCTTTATGTAAACCTTGTAAAATAAGAGAGAATAGGCATTAGTATTGTGACATAATGTGTAATAACATCCCATAATGCAATAAATATCGATATAAAAGCATGATGCAAAATGGACGTATCAACCCTGAAAGTAATGTTTGAGCTTCCGGCTTGCCATGAACACCCCATAAACGAGCTTCTGTCAATGTGGATATCTTTGTTTAGATACAATCAACACATCACTGACGTAGTAAACTGGCCATTGGACCGGATGTTCTTTGCCAGCCTCCTTGCGCTCCACAACAATGGCCACATTGACAACATGTGAGTTAGCAGCTCCATATAATAACAACGGCTCTTTCTCAACCGGAGCAGCTAGAACCGGTGGCTCAGCGAGCTGTTTCTTCATATCCTCAAAAGCAGAGTTAGCAGCGTCACTGCAGACAAAGTCATCTGCCTTTTTCATCATTTGATACAAAGGCATTGCCTTCTCCCCTAACCGGCTTAAGGTAGCGACGCGACCTGCCAGCCGTTGAACGTCATTGATGCACACCGGTTTGGCCAGAGATGTGATTGCTTTAATTTTCTCTGGGTTAGCTTCAATACCTCTGCTAGACACCAAAAAACCCAAGAGTTTGCCAGCTGGGACTCCAAAAACACACTTGGCTGGGTTAAGCATCATCTTGTAGACCCGGAGGTTATCAAATGTCTCCTTCAGATCTGTTACCAAGGTTTCCTCTTTTCTAGACTTCACCACTATATCATCCACATAAACATGAACATTACGCCCAATCTGATTGTGAAGGCAATTCTGCACACATCGTTGATAAATCGCCTGGGCACTCTTAAGCCCAAAAGGCATAGATACATAGCAGAAGGCTCCAAACGGAGTGATGAAAGCTGTCTTCTCCTGGTCCTTGACTGCCATCTTGATCTGATGGTAACCTGAATAGGCATCCAGAAAACTCAAACGCTCACAACCCGCCGTAGCATCAATGATCTGATCAATACGAGGGAGAGCAACAGGGTCAGCCGGACAAGCTTTGTTCAAATCAGTGTAATCCACACACATACACCAGGTGTCGTTATCCTTGAGTACAAGCACCGGGTTAGCCAACCACTCTGGGTAAAAAAAACTTCCACAATGAACCCGGCCGCCAAGAGCCGGGCGACCTCTTCTCCGATGGCCTTGCGCTGTTCCTTGTTAAACCGTCGAAGACAATGCCTAACCGGCTTAAATTTCGGATCAATATTAAGAGTGTGCTCAACGAGTTCTCTTGGGACACCCGGCATGTCAGAAGGTTTCCATGCAAAGATGTCCTGGTTCTCATGGATGAACTCGATAAGCGCGCTTTCCTATTTTGGATCCAAGTTGGCATTGATGATGAACTGCTTGGATGAGTCGCCAGGCACAAATCAACCATTTTGGTGTCATCAGCTGACTTGAATTTCAACACTGGTTCATCCTCCGTAGTTGGCTTCTTTAAAGACGTCATGTCTGCTGGGTCAACGTTGTCTTTATAAAACTTCAATTCCTCTGTCGCACAAACAGACTCAGCATAAGCGGCATCACCTTCTTCACATTCTAGGGCTATTTTCCGGCTTCCATGTACTATAATGGTGCCTTTATAACCCGGCCTCTTGAGATGCAGATATACATAACACGGTCGAGCCATGAACTTGGCGTAAGCCAGCCGTCCAAACAGAGCATGATACGGGCTTTTGATCTTAACCACTTCAAAAGTTAACTTCTCAGCCCTGGAATCATATTCATCCCCAAAGGCTACTTCCAGTTCAATCTTACCAACTGGGTATGCTGACTTACCAGGGATAACACCATGAAAAATAGTGTTGGATTGTTTAAGACTCTTATCAGTCAACCCCATCCGACGAAACGTCTCATAATAGAGGATGTTGATGCTATTGCCTCTGTCCATGAGCACCTTAGTGAACTTATATCCACCAACCTGAGGTGCCACCACCAAGGCCAAGTGATCCAGATTATCAACCCGGGGAGGGTGATCTTCTCTGCTCCACACAATAGGCTGTTCTAACCACCTCAAATAACATGGAATCGCCGGCTCAACGGCATTGACAACCCTCTTATGAAGCTTCTGGTCCCTCTTGTATAAACTAGTGGTAAACACGTGGTACTGCCCACCATTCAACTGTTTTGGGTTACTCTAATACCCGGATTGTTGTTGCTGGTTATTTTGGCCGGGTTGCTGATTATAGCCACCATGGTTACCCGGATGGCCCTGACCGTGAAAACCGCTTCTGCCTGACCTGACGCCCGGGCCCTGAAAGCCGCCTCCGCCTGAACCGCCGCCAGGTCCGTGGCTACCATTAAACATGTTGGAATTTTTAAATGCCTTCATGATCGTACAGTCCTTCCACAGATGGCTAGTTGGCTTCTCCCGGGTGTTGTGTCTTAGACAAAGTTCATTCAGTAGTTGCTCGAGGGTGGGACCTGACCCGCCTAACCGAGGGGGTTGCCTACCCTTGCGTCGTTGGTTGTTGCCCTGTGCACTCGTGTTAGCCACAAACTCGTCAGCCTTATGTTTATTACCTCCTTGATTTGCCGGGTTATGTTGGTGACCCTTGCTGTTGCCGTTCTTCTTTCCCTTCCCTGCTTTTTCTTCATCAGACACGGGATCCTTGGTACTGTCAGAATCGGCATATTTGACCAGGGCCGCCATCAAGTGGCCCATGTCATTGCAGTCACGCTTGAGCCGCCCCAGCTTCTGCTTCAGAGGTTCAAAACGGCAATTTTTGTCCAACATTAAGACTGCCGAGCCGGCATCCATCTTATCAGATGAATGTATTATCTCCTTGACCCGGCACACCCAATGGGTCATGGACTCACCTTCCTTTTGCTTACAATTAGTCAGGTCCATGATTGACATAGGTTGTTTACATGTGTCCTTGAAGTTCTGAATGAACCGGGCCTTTAATTCCGCCCATGAGCCGATGGAATTGGGGGGCAATCCTTTCAACCAAGTGCGAGCCATTCCATCCAACATCATAGTGAAATACTTAGCCATTGCTGCATTGCTGACTTCCAACAGCTCCATCATCATCTCATAACTTTCAATCCAGGCCCCAGGCTGCAAGTCGGCCATGTAATTAGGCACCTTACGAGGCCCCTTGAAGTCTTTTGGCAAGCGCTCATTATGTATAGCCAGCACCAGGCAAGGGACACCTCCTGTTCTTGTGACTACTCCTGCCTCAACAGAGGTTGCCGGATAAGCCGGAAAAGCCCGATGAGCCGCTTTCTCAGCTGCCAGTTGAACCACCCGCTCAGCCTCTTGACGTATCCTCTCCTGATCCACCAAGTTAAGGGCTCCACCCTGTGCCGGCTCATGCCTGCGCGGTTGGTTACGGCATTGAGCGTTGCTCGACATAGCGGCTAAGTCCATATGCCTGCTATAGCTCGGGCTCCGGCTTGGGCGAGGGGTTGAATGGATTCTGTCTCGACTGTAAGAGTACGCATCCTGCTGCGCCAGAGCCGTTTGAAGAAGTTCTCTCACCCTTTGTGTTTCGATTGCTGTTGGAGAGTCACCTTCCATCGGGAGAGCCACCAAACAAGTCGACGCAGCAATGAGATTCTCCAAAGGATTGGAAAAGTGACCCGGTGGTATTAGTGTATAATGAGGCGGAGCAGTATTCATACGAGGTGGTTCCATGGCCCGCGGCTGAACCGGCGCCCCGGCCCTGGGTGTCGTGATCCGGCTTGCCTCCAACGGGTTACTTGGACCAGCCCCGGGTGTGTGGAAAAGGTTCCTAGGATCGTACGTCAGAGGCAGACGTGACTGAGTTTTCTGGTGCCTTCTCCTTATGACCTCGTTTGACGCGTTCAGATCCACCGAGAGCCGGAAAGTCTCCGCTTGAAGCTGCTGAGCACGAGCGTCCAAAGCCGCCCGCTCCGCGGCCATCCTGACCTCTTCTGCTGCTAAATTTTCCTTGGCCTGTGCCATCTCTTCACGTACCCGTTCCACCTCCGCGTCATGCTGAGCCTTATCCACCGGCTCCACCACAACAGTCAATAGAGCCGTCAACTTATCCATGAGGTCCATTAGCATCTGAGCCAGGGGGCGCGCGGGGTCTCCTGACCCGGCTGCTGCCGACCCGGTGGTTACTGCTGCCGTAGCCGTAGAGCTCTGCCCGGGTTGAGTGCCAGCCATGAAAACTCTGGCTCGATTTGGCGGCTCAGAGAGGTCCGGAATACTGCTGCCATGGAACAGCCCCCAAGTACGCCATTTTGTACCTGATACAAAGAATCTGTCTCGCCTGAGGATGACTCACCATCGGAACAGATGGCCATCTCACCGCCATCCACGGATCCTTCAGAAAACTCACCTCCATGGATGCAACCCATGAAGGCACGCTTTACGGCGGGTTAGGCCCGGGCGGATCTCGCGCGCTGAGCCGTCTCGATGATGTTGGTGCAGACGTCCGGCTCAGGGCCCGATTCGCCGATCCGGCCGATGAAGACATGAATTCCGCCGAAGGGGACCCGGTACCCGTACTCAATTGAGCCGGTCTCGGGGCCCCAGCCTTCATCGTTGATGTAGAGCTTGCCGTGACGACTCTTGGTCATCCGGCCCACAGCGTATCCTTTGAGCCCTTCGAAGTTGCCCTTCAAGAACTCAAATCCACCGTGCGCTGGCCCCATGGTGGGCGCCAACTGTCGTGGAATTGTCACGGCAGATGTCCTAGCAAAAGGACTTAGTCATAGGGCCATCGCAACTAGGAAGCTTAAAGGGGTTAATCGGGACAAAGGACACGAGAGGTTTATACTAGTTCGGCCCCTTATGATGAAGGTAAAAGCCTACGTCTAGTTGGGTTTGGAATTGCTGAGGTTTCGATGACCAGGGAGCGAATCCGCTTTGCCTGGCTTCGAGTTGTTGTTTCTTGTCCTAAGCCGCCGTTGGGTCGTCCCCTTATATACATGGTTTGACGCCTGGCGGCCTACAGAGTCCCGGTCCCTCCTGGGCGGGTTATATCTGGTAGCTATATTACTGGGCTTCTTTTGTAAACCGCCATTGGGGTTGACCCGGCCCCTCCTGGGCGGGTTACATCTGGTAGCTATATTCCCAACAGAATTGAAGCAAATCCAGCCAAAATCCAAGCTCTGTCACAATCGGCTACGCCGACTGACCTTAAACAAGTCCAAAAGCTCGCGGGTTGCGTGGTAGCTCTAAGCCGCTTTATCTCCAGATTGGGAGAACGGGCACTGCCACTCTATCGTCTTCTATGGTGAACCGATCACTTCGAGTGGACGGACGCGACAACAGCCGTACTGGAGGAAATAAAAACCCTTTTGTGAACAACCCAATCCTGGCCGTGCCAAACGTCGGCGAACTGATACGTCTCCAACGTATCTATAATTTTTGATTGTCCCATGCTATTATATTATCTGCTTTGGATGTTTATGGGCTTTATTAGACACTTTTATAATATTTTTGGGACTAACCTATTAACCCAGAGCCCACTGCCAGTTTATGTTTTTTCCTTGTTTTAGAGTATCACAGAAAAGGAAAATCAAACGGAGTCCAATTGACTTGAAACTTCACGGAACTTATTTTTGGACCAGAAGAAGCCCATGGAGTATCGGAGATGGACCAAGAGAGTCCCGGGCTGCCCACGACCCGGAGGTCCACCGACGTACTTCTTCCACCCATATATACCCATATACCCTAAAAACTTCAGGGAGCACAATAGATCGGGAGTTCCGCCACCAGAAGCCTTCGTAGCCGCCGAAAACCAATCTAGACCCGTTCCGGCACCCTGCCGGAGGGGGAACCCCTCTCCGGTGGCCATCTTCATCATCCCGGCGCTCTCCATGACGAGGAGGGAGTAGTTCTCCCTCGGGGCTGAGGGATGTACCAGTAGCTATGTGTTTGATCTCTCTCTCTCTCGTGTTCTTGAGGTGGCACGATCTTGATGTATCGCGAGCTTTGCTATTATAGTTGGATGTTATGATGTTTCTCCCCCTCTACTCTCTTGTAATGGATTGGGTTTTCCTTTTGAAGTTATCTTATCGGATTGAGTCTTTAAGGATTTGAGAACACTTGATGTATGTCTTGCGTGGGATACCTGTGGTGACAATGGGGTATTCTATTGATCCACTTGATGTATGTTTCGGTGATCAACTTGCGGGTTCCGTGACCTTGGGAATCTATGCATAGGGGTTGGCACACGTTTTCGTCTTGACTCTCCGGTAGAAACTTTGGGGCACTCTTGAGGTTCTATGTGTTGGTTGAATAGATGAATCTGAGATTGTGTGATGTATATCGTATAATCATACCCACGGATACTTGAGATGACATTGAAGTATCTATGTGACATTAGGGTTTTGATTGATTTGTGTCTTAAGGTGTTACTCTAGTACGAACTCTAGGGCTGTTTGTGATACTTATAGGAATAGCCCAACGGATTGATTGGAAAGAATAACTTTGAGGTGGTTTCGTACCCTACCATAATCTCTTTGTTTGTTCTCTGCTATTAGTGACTTTGGAGTGACTCTTTGTTGCATTTTGAGGGATAGTTATATGATCCAATTATGTTATTATTGTTGAGAGGACTTGCACTAGTGAAAGTATGATCCCTAGGCCTTGTTTCCATGCATTGCAATACCGTTTGTGCTCACTTTTATCATTAGTTATCTTGCTGTTTTTATATTTTCAGATTTCAAAAAACATTTATCTACCATCCATATACCACTTGTATCACCATCTCTTCGTCGAACTAGTGTACCTATATGTTTTACCATTGTATTGGGTGTGTTGGGGACATAAGAGACTCTTTGTTATTTGGTTGCAGGGTTGTTTGAGAGAGACCATCATCATCCTACGTCTCCCACGGATTGATAAACCTTAGTTCATCCACTTGAGGGAAAGTTGTTACTGTCCTACAAACCTCCTCGTTTGGAGGCCCAACAACATGTATAAAAAATACTAATCAATTATTTAAAAATGTTAAATGCATATAAAAACATGGTGACTATTTATTAAACTTGTAGTTGAATAATGTTTATCAGGCATTTGCAAATTATTAAATGTATATAGAAAACATGTTGATAACTCATGAAAAACCAATTTATTTTGCATTCGAAAGAAATATTTATCAAGGATTTAAAAATGTTAAATGTAAATGTTATCATGCATTAAAAAATATTAATCTTGGAACTGAAAAATATTAATGAAGCATTTAAAAATGTTAAAAATGTGTACATGAAACTCTTGAGCATGTATTAAAAAAAGGTTAAGCTTGTGTTTAAAAAATCTAAATCAAACATTTGAAAAATGTTAAAATGTGTAAATAAAGTTGACCATTATTTGAACCGATAAAGAAACTAAAAAAAGAAAATATATGAAAACCAAGGAAGGAAAAAAGGAAAATGAAAGAAGAACGTAAAACAGAAAAAAAAATTCCATGAAAACCGAGAAAGAACCAAAGAAAGACGAAGAAAAAGAAAAAAAAAGAAAGAACAGTGAAATTCATGAAAGAAGAAAAAAACTGATGAAAAAACATATTACTAAAGAAAACCGTTCAAAAAAAAGAGAAACAGAAAGACGAACTAAAGGAAAACTAAATAGGAAACACAAAGAAAAAAGCCTGAAGAAACTATTACATCAAAATCGCGAACAAAAAATAGACGAAAAATGGGGTGGCCCACTACTGTAGGAGGGGTGTATATGCTAAAGGCGAGACCGTAGGAACACTCACTATAAGTGAGATATAGTATTTGCGAAGCATGAAATACGGATTACCAAAACCGCTCGCCCTTGGCACTTAAGAAATTGCCCATCAAATGCGGAGGAGCTTGGGCTTGCAAGCGGCCGTCCTATTTTTTTATTATACTTTTATTTATATTTCGAAAATGGAAAGTATTTAATTTACATATTTCAAAATGCTCAGCATACTTTAATGGTTTTTTAAAATAGTGAAAAAATACCGTGTCTCTTTTAAATCATATTGGTAGCATTAAAAAATCATCATATTCAGAAAATGTTTGCGCGTTTTGAAAATATGTTATTGACATATATAATATGTAGGCACTATTTCCCAATATATTTAGCACATGAATATATTGTTTTGTATCACCAGAAGAAAGAATATACTGTTTTAATATGTTAGTTGTGTGCAGACGGGGATTTGAGCCGCACGTCCCTACTAAAGGCTCGTAGGTCCAGCTGAATAATGATCATTGTCGAAGGAATCCAGACAGACAATCCCGGAACTCGGTTGTAGCGAGAGTTAGTGCGCTCTTGTGCAAGGCGCGTCCCTAAATGGGCCCGCTAGGCGAGCGGGAGGCCAGGGCCTCTTTTTAGTTGTTTTCTATCTTTGTTTATTTTTTCTTTACTTTCATTTATACTTTCAAATATTCTTAATAAATACCTCCTCTGTCCCAAAAGTAAGTGTCTTAACTTTGTACTAACTTTAGTATAGAATTGTACTAAGCTTGAGACACTCATTTTGGGACGGAGGGACTATATTACAAAAATGTTTCCATAAATTACTTGAAAAATAATCTTAATCAAGCATTTGAAAAATGTCAAATGCATGTGAAGAAATTGTAAACCGCCATTGGGGTTGACCCATCTCGCTAATCGGTCGGTCCATCTCATGTCGCCATCTGAAGAGGGTACGCAGGTCTCGTCATAAGCGAGATATTACATCCACGGTTTTCTGCAGCATCAAAGTCGTCGAAAGATATTAACATGGGGTGTGTCGTGGATAGCCCAATATAATGGGACAAATTAGATGGCATGGGCCCATCACTCATCAAACATTACAAGACCATCCTTAAATAAATATTAAATTACACATATGTTTTGGGGGAGATCGACTATGTCTTCCTCCTGCACTCGGCGGCGCGCACATTGCGAGCAAAACTCAATGTCGTCTCTTGACACGAAGCCAGAGAAACATTGTTGACACATTGTTCATGGGGTCGTTGATATGAAACTACAAATGTCGGCGACAATGATCTGAAAAATAAATTATCATTCTAGAAAATAACACAAGAACTGAATGACTACTGCAAATCCAACGATAAATATCGGTGAGACTTAACCTCAAGGGCTCCTAGACGATGCCAGAGCTAGTCGAGGGTCGACGATAGAAGGAGAAGCACCGCCATCTACCCCACCTAAAGGTGCCTTTGAAGACCACATGCAATACATCCAGATCAACAACTATAGAAGAGCAGCAACCGAGAGACCCCCACACCCTCCTCTATGTTACCGATGAAGCGGACTAAAGTCAAGGAAACTTTCTTGAATCGCACGGTGACGTCATCGCCATCACAGTGGCGCTATCGGGAACCAACCTCCAACTACAAGAGACCTAGCTTCAGAGAACGCATCCCATCGTCGGAGCATCAATCAGAACATGAGGGGACTCGTTGCCTAGCCTGCAATGATAGGCAGAGCCGTGGCAGTTGTCTATAGTTTCTAGAGAGGGAGATGTTGGGGATCGTAGCAGAAATTTAAAATTTTCTATGCATCACCAAGATCAATCTATGGAGTAATCTAGCAACAAGGGGAAGGGGAGTGCATCTACATACCCTTGTAGATCATTAAGCGGAAGCGTTGCAAGAACGCGGTTGGTGGAGTCGTACACGCAGCGATTCAGATCGTGGTCGATTCCGATCTAAGCGCCGAACAACGGTGCCTCCGCGTTCAACACACGTACAGCCCGGTGACGTCTCCCGCGCCTTGATCCAGCAAGGAGAGAGGGAGAGGTTGGGGAAGACTCTGTCCAGCAGCAGCACGACGACGTGGTGATGGTGGAGGAGCGCGGGACTCCAGCAGGGCTTCGCCAAGCACTACGAGAGACGAGGAGGGAGAAAGGTAGGGCTGCGCCAAGAGGGAGATCAAATCATGTGTTTGGCAGCCCCCAATACCTCAAGTATATAGAGGGGGAGGGGAGGGGCTGCGCCCCCATCTAGGGTTCCATCCCTAGGGGTGGCGGCAGCCCCCAAAACCCATCTAGGGTTCCATCCCTAGGGGTGGCGGCAGCCCCCATAACCCATCTAGGGTGCGGCCAAGGGGGGAAGAGAGGGGGGCGCCCTAGGGTGGGCCTTAAGGCCCATCTAGGCCTAGGGTTTGCCCCCTTCCCACTCTCCACGTGCCTTTGGCCTTGGTGGGGGGGGGGGCGCACCAGCCCACCTGGGGCTGGTCCCCTCCCAGACTTGGCCCATGCAGCCTTCTGGGGCTGGTGGCCCCACCTGGTGGACCCCCGGGACCCTCCCGGTGGTCCCGGTACGTTACCGATAGCACCCGAAACTTTTCCGGTGACCAAAACGGGACTTCCCATATATAAATCTTTACCTCCGGACCATTCCAGAACTCCTCGTGACGTCCGGGATCTCATTCGGGACTCCGAACAACATTCGGTAACCGCATACATACTTTCCCTATAACCCTAGCGTCATCGAACCTTAAGTGTGTAGACCCTACGGGCTCGGGAATAATGCAGACATGACCGAGACATCTCTCTGGTCAATAACCAACAGCGGGATCTGGATACCCATGTTGGCTCCCACGTGTTCCACGATGATCTCATCGGATGAACCACGATGTCAAGGATAACAATTCCCTTTGTCTACCAGTAGAGTACTTGCCCGAGATTCGATCGTCGGTATCCCGATACCTTGTTCAATCTCGTTACGGGCAAGTCTCTTTACTCGTTGCGTAACACATCATCCCGTGATCAACTCCTTGGTCACATTGTGCACATTATGATGATGTCCTATCGAGTGGGCCCAGAGATACCTCTCCGTTTACACGGAGTGACAAATCCCAGTCTCGATTCGTGCCAACCCAACAGACACTTTCGGAGATACCCGTAGTGCACCTTTATAGCCACCCAGTTACATTGTGGCGTTTGGTACACCCAAAGCATTCCTACAGTATCCGGGAGTTGCACAATCTCATGGTCTAAGGAAACGATACTTGACATTAGAAAAGCTTTAGCAGACGAACTATACGATCTTGTGCTAGGCTTAGGATTGGGTCTTGTCCATCACATCATTTTCCTAATGATGTGATCCCATTATCAATGACATCCAATGTCCATGGTTAGGAAATCGTAACCATCTATTGATCAACGAGCTAGTCAACTAGAGGCTTACTAGGGACATGGTGTTGTCTATGTATCCACACATGTATCTGAGTTTCCTATCAATACAATTATAGCATGAACAATAGACAATTATCATGAACAAGGAAATACAATAATAACCATTTTATTATTGCCTCTAGGGCATATTTCCCACAGTCTCCCACTTGCACTAGAGTCAATAATCTAGTTCACATCACTATGTGATTGCAATGAATCCAACACCCATGGGGTTTGTTCATATCTTGCTTGTGAGAGAGGTTTATTAGTCAATGAGTCTGAACCTTTCAGATCCATGTGTGCTTTACAAATATCTATGTCATCTTGTAGATGCAGCTACCACGCGCTACTTGGAGCTATTCCAAATAACGGTTCTACTATACGAATCCGGTTTACTACTCAGAGTCATCCGGATTAGTGTCAAAGTTTGCATCGACGTAACCCTTTACGACGAACTCTTTTACCACCTCCATAATCGATAAAATTCCTTAGTCCACTAGTTACTAAGGATAAGTTCGACCGCTGTCGTGTGATCCATTCCTGGATCACTCTTGTACCCCTTGACTGACTCATGGCAAGGCACACTTCAGGTGCGGTACACAGCATAGCATACTGTAGAGCCTATGTCTAAAGCATAGGGGACGACCTTTGTCCTTTCTCTCTCTTCTACCGTGGCCAGGTCTTGAGTCTTACTCAATATTCACACCTTGTAACACAGCTAAGAACTCCTTATTTGCTGATCTATTTTGAACTCCTTCAAAATCTTGTCACGGTATGTATTCATTCAAAAGTACTATTAAGTGTTTTTGATCTATCCTTATAGATCTTGATGCTCAATGTTCAAGTAGCTTAATCCAGGTTTTCCATTGAAAAACACTTTTCAAATAACCCTATATGCTTTCCAGAAACTCTACATCATTTCTGATCAACAATAGTCAACAACATATACTCATCAGAAATTCTATAGTGCTCCCACTCACTTCTTTGGAAATACAAGTTTCTCATAAACTTTGTATAAACCCAAAATCTTTGATCATCTCATCAAAGTGTACATTCCAACTCCGAGATGCTTACTCTAGTCCTTAGAAGGATTGCTCGAGCTTTGCATACTTGTCAGCATCTTTCAGGATTGACAAAACCTTCTGGTTGTATCACATACAACCTTTCCTCAAGGAAAATGTCGAGGAAACAATGTTTTTTACATCCTATCTGCAAGATTTCATAAATAATGCAGTAACTGCTAACATAATTCCAACAGACTCTTAGCATCGCTACGAGTGAGAAAGTCTCATCGTAGTCAACTCCTTGAACTTGTCGGGAAACATCTTAACGACAAGTCGAGCTTTCTTAATGGTGACACTTACCATCATTGTCTATCTTCCTTTTAAAATCCATCTGCACCCAACAGCCTTACGACCATCAAGTGGTTCTTTCAAAGTCTATACTTTCTTTTATACATGGATCCTCTCTCGGATTTTATGGCCTCGAGCCATTCATCGGAATCCGAGCCCACCATCGCTTCTCCATAGCTCGTAGGTTCATTGTTGTCTAGCAACATGACTTCCAAGACAGGATTACGTACCACTCTGAAGTAGTACACATCCATGTCGACCTATGAGGTTTGGTAGTGACTTGATCCGAAGTTTCATGATTACTATCATAAGCTTCCACTTCAATTGGTGTAGGTGCCACAGGAACAACTTCCTGTGCCCTGCTACACACTAGTTGAAGTGATAGTTCAATAACCTCATCAAGTCTCCACCATCCTCCCACTCAATTCTTTTGAGAGAAACTTTTCCTCGAGAAAGGACCCGTTTCTAGAAACAATCACTTTTGCTTCCGTATCTGAAATAGGAGGTACACCCAACTATTTTGGGGTATTCTATGAAGATGCATTTATCCGCTTTGGGTTCGAGCTTATCAGCCTAAAACTTTTTCACATAAGCGTCACAGCCCCAAACTTTTAAGAAATGACAGCTTAGGTTTTTTCTAAACCATAGTTCATACGATGTCGTCTCAAACGGAATTGTGTGGTGCCCTATTTAAAGTGAATGTGGTTGTCTCTAATGCCTAACCCATAAACGATAGTGGTAATTCGATAAGAGACATCATAGTATGCACCATATCCAATAGGGTGTAGTTACGATGTTCAGACACACCATCACACTATGGTGTTCCAGGCGGTATTGGTTGTGAAACAATTTCCACAATGTCTTAATTATGTGCCAAACTCGTATCTCAGATATTCATCTCTATGATCATATCATAGACATTTCATCATCTTGTCACGACGATCTTTAACTTCACTCTGAAATTACTTGAACCTTTCAATAATTCAGACTTGTGTTTCATCAAGTAAATATACTTAGCATCTACTCAAATCATCTGTGAAGTAAGAACATAACGATATCCACTGCGTGCCTCAGCACTCATTGGACTGCACACATCAAAATGTATTACTTCCAACAAGTTGCTTTCTTGTTCCATCTTACTGAAAACGAGGCCTTTCAGTCATCTTGCCCATGTGGTATGATTTGCATGTCTTAAGTGATTCAAAATCAAGTGGGTCCAAACGATCCATCTGCATGGAGTTTCTTCATGCATATCTACCAATAGACATGGTTCGCATGTCTCAATCTTTTCAAAAAACGAGTGAGTCCGAAGATCCATCAACATGGAGCTTCTTCATGCGTTTTATACCAACATGACTCAAATGGCAGTGCCACAAGTATGTGGTACTATCATTACTATCTTATATCTTTTGACATGAACATGTGTATCACTACGATCGAGATTCAATAAACCATTCATTTTAGGTGCAAGACCATTGAAGGTATTATTCAAATAAACAGAGTAACCATTATTCTCCTTAAATGAATAACCGTATTGCGATAAACATAATCCAATCATGTCTATGCTCAACGCAAACACCAAATAACAATCATTTAGGTTTAACATCAATCTCGATGGTAGAGGGAGCATGCGATGCTTGATCACATCAACCTTGGAAACACTTCCAACACATATTGTCATCTCACCTTTAGCTAGTCTCCGTTTATTCTGTAGCCTTTTATTTCGAGTTACTAACACTTAGCAACCGAACCGGTATTTTAATACCCTGGTGCTACTAGGAGTACTAGTAAAGTGCACATTAATATAACGTATATCCAAAATACTTCTGTCGACCTTGCCAGCCTTCTCATCTACCAAGTATCTAGGGTAGTTCTGCTTCAGTGATCGTTCCCCTCATTACAGAAGCACTTAGTCTCAGGTTTGGTTCAACCTTGGGTTTCTTCACTAGAGCAGCAACTGATTTGCTGTCTCATGAAGTATCCCTTCTTTTCCCTTGCCCTTCTTGAAACTAGTGGTTTTACTAACCATCAACAATTGATGCTCCTACTTGATTTCTATTTTCACGGTGTCAAACATCGCGAATTGCTCAAGGATCATCATGTCTATCCCTGATATGTTATAGTTCATCACGAAGCTCCAATAGCTTGGTGGCAATGACTATGGAGAATCATCACTATCTCATCTGGAAGATTAACTCCCACTCGATTCAAGCCATTGTAGTACTCATACAATCTGAGCACATGCTCAACGATTGAGATTTTCTCCTTAGTTTGCAGGCTTAGGAAACTTGTCAGAGGTCTCATACCTCTTGACGTGGGCACTAGCCTAAAATCCCAATTTCAGTCCTTGGAACATCTCATATGTTCTGCGATGTTTCAAAAACGTCTTTGGTTCCTCAATTCTAAACCATTTAGCATTACACACTGAACTATCATGTAGTCATCAAAATGCGTATGTCAGATGTTCGCAACATCCACAACCGACACTCGAGGTTCAGCTCACTGAGCGGTGCATTAAGGACATAATCCTTCTGCGTAGCAATGAGGACAATCCTCAGTTTACGGACCTAGTCCGCATAATTGCTACTATCAACTTTCAACTAAATTTTCTCTAGGAACATATCTAAAACAGTAGAACTAAAGCATAAGCTACGACATAATTTGTAAAGTCCTTTTGACTATGTTCATGATAATTAAGTTCATATGATAATTTAATGAACTCCCACTCAGATAGACATCCCTCTAGTCATCTAAGTGATACATGATCCGAGTCAACTAGGCCGTGTCCGATCATCACGTGATACGGACTAGTCATCATCGGTGAACATCTTCATGTTGATCGTATCTTCTATACGACTCATGCTCGACCTTTCGGTCTTCCGTGTTCCGAGGCCATGTCTGTACATGCTAGGCTCGTCAAGTCAACCTAAGTGTATTGCGTGTGTAAATCTGGCTTACACCCGTTGTATTCGAACATTAGAATCTATCACACCCGATCATCACGTGGTGCTTCGAAACAACGAACCTTCGCAATGGTGCATAGTTAGGGGGAACACTTTCTTGAAATTATTACGAGGGATCATCTTATTTAAGCTACCGTCGTTCTAAGCAAATAAGATGCAAAACAAGATAAACATCATATGCAATCAAATAGTGACATGATATGGCCAATATCATTTGCTCCTTTTGATCTCCATCTTCGGGGCTTCATGATCATCATTGTCACCGGCATGACACCATGATCTCCATCATCATGATCTCCATCATCGTGTCTTCTTGAAGTTGTCTCGTCATCTATTACTTCTACTACTATGGCTAACGCTTTAGCAATAAAGTAAAGTAATTACATGACGTTTATGTTGACACGCAGGTCATAAATAAATAAAGACAACTCCTATGGCTCCTGCCGGTTGTCATACTCATCGACATGCAAGTCGTGATTCCTATTACAAGAGCATGATCAATCTCATACATCACATATATCATTCATCACATCCTTTTGGCCATATCACATCACAAAGCAAACCCTGCAAAAACAAGTTAGACGTCCTCTAATTGTTGTTGCAAGTTTTTACGTGGCTGCTATAGGTTTCTAGCAAGAACGTTTCTTACCTACGCCAAAACCACAACGTGATATGCCAATTTCTATTTACCCTTCATAAGGACCCTTTTCATCGAATCCGATCCGACTAAAGTGGGAGAGACAGACACCCGCTAGCCACCTTATGCAACTAGTGCATGTCAATCGGTGGAACCAGTCTCACGTAAGCGTACGTGTAAGGTTGATCCGGGCCGCTTCATCCCACGATGCCGCCGAATCAAGATAAGACTAGTAACGGCAAGCAAATTGACAATATCGACGCCCACAACTGCTTTGTGTTCTACTCGTGCATAGAAACTACGCATAGACCTAGCTCATGATGCCACTGTTGGGAACGTAGCAGAATTTTAAAATTTTCTATGCATCACCAAGATCAATCTATGGAGTCATCTAGCAACAAGGGAGAGAGGAGTGCATCTACATACCCTTGTAGATCGCGCGTGGAAGCGTTCAAGAGAACGGGGTTGATGGAGTCGTACTCGTCGTGATCCAAATCACCGATGACCTAGCGCCAAACGGACGGCACCTCTGCGTTCAACACACGTACGGTTGGGAATACGTCTCCTCCAACTTGATCCAGCAAGGGGGGAGGAGAGGTTGATGAATATCCAGCAGCACGACGGCGTGGTGGTGGAAGCAACGGTGATCTCGGCAGGGCTTTGCCAAGCTCAGAGAGAGGGAGGAGTGTCACGGGAGGGAGAGAGAGGCGCCAGGGGCTCGGGTGCGTCTGCCCTCCCTCACCCCATTATATATAGGACCCCTAGGGGGCGCCGGCCCTAGGAGATTGAATCTCCAAGGGGGCGGCGGCCAAGGGGGGTGGAGTGCCCCCCAAGCCAAGTGGGGCGCCCCCCACCCCTAGGGTTTCCAACCCTAGGCGCAGGGGGAGGCCCATGAGGGGCGCACCAGCCCACTAGGGGCTGGTTCCCCTCCCACTTTAGCCCATGGGGCCCTCCGGGATAGGTGGCCCCACCCGGTGGACCCCCGGGACCCTTCCGGTGGTCCCGGTACAATACTGATTACCCCCGAAACCTTCCTGATGGCTGAAACTTAACTTCCTATATATAAATCTTTACCTCCGAACCATTCTGGAACTCCTCGTGATGTCCGGGATCTCATCCGGGACTCCGAACAACTTTCGGGTTACCGTATACTAATATCTCAACAACCCTAGCGTCACTGAACCTTAAGTGTGTAGACCCTACAGGTTCTGGAGACACGCAGACATGACCGAGACGACTCTCCGGTCAATAACCAACAGCGGGATCTAGATACCCATGTTGGCTCCCACATGCTCCTCGATGATCTCATCGGATGGACCACGATGTCGAGGATTCAATCAATCTTGTATACAATTCCCTTTGTCAATCGGTACGTTACTTGCCCGAGACTCGATCGTCGGTATCCCAATACCTCGTTCAATCTCGTTACCGGCAAGTCACTTTACTCGTACCGTAATGCGTGATCCCGTGATCAACCACTTGGTCACATTGAGCTCATTATGATGATGCATTACCGAGTGGGCCCAGAGATACCTCTCCGTCATACGGAGTGACAAATCCCAGTCTCGATTCGTGCCAACCCAACAGACACTTTCGGAGATACCTGCAGTGTACCTTTATAGTCACCTAGTTACGTTGTGACGTTTGGCACGCCCAAAGAATTACCGAGTAGGCCCAGAGATACCTCTTCTACTACTATGGCTAATGGTTTAGCAATAAAGTAAAGTAATTACATGACGTTTATGTTGACACGCAGGTCATAAATAAATTAAGACAACTTCTATGGCTCCTGCCGGTTGTCATACTCATCGACATGCAAGTCGTGATTCCTATTACAAGAGCATGATCAATCTCATACATCACATATATCATTCATCACATCCTTTTGGCCATATCACATCACAAAGCAAACCCTGCAAAAACAAGTTAGACGTCCTCTAATTGTTGTTGCATGTTTTACGTGGCTGCTATGGTTTCTAGCAAGAACGTTTCTTACCTACGCAAAACCACAACGGTGATATGCCAATTTCTATTTACCCTTCATAAGGACCCTTTTCATCGAATCCGATCCGACTAAAGTGGGAGAGATAGACACCCGCCAGCCACCTTATGCATCAAGTGCATGTCAGTCGGTGGAACCAGTCTCACATAAGTGTACGTGTAAGGTCGGTCCGGGCCGCTTCATCCCACAATGCCGCCGAATCAAGATAAGACTAGTAACGACAAGCAAATTGAACAAATCATCACCCACAACTACTTTGTGTTCTACTCGTGCATAGAATATACGCATAGACCTAGCTCACGATGCCACTGTTGGGGATCGTAGCAGAAATTTAAAATTTTCTACGCATCACCAAGATCAATCTATGGAGTAATCTAGCAACGAGGGGAAGGGGAGTGCATCTTCATACCCTTGAAGATCGCTAAGCGGAAGCGTTACAAGAATGCGATTGGTGGAGTCATACACGCAGCGATTCAGATCGCGGTCGATTCCGATCTAAGCGCCGAACAACGGCGCCTCCGCGTTCAACACATGTACAGCCCGGTGACGTCTTCCGCGCCTTGATCCAGCAAGGAGAGAGGGAGAGGTTGGGGAAGACTCCGTCCAGCAGAAGCACGACGGCGTGGTGATGATGGAGGAGTGCGGGACTCCAGTAGGGCTTCGCCAAGCACTACGAGAGACGAGGAGGGAGAGAGGTAGGGCTGC